>NW_027052995.1:0-77732 GCF_011386835.1 Chrysemys picta bellii
GTGGCCCCTTAGAGACTAGCAAACCTGGTTTGCTAGAGATGCAGTGCCTGGTGTGAGGCCCCTGTGGCCCCTTAGAGACTAGCAAACCTGGTTTGCTAGAGATGCAGTGCCTGGTGTGAGGCCCCTGTGGCCCCTTAGAGACTAGCAAACCTGGTTTGCTAGAGATGCAGTGCCTGGTGTCAGAGGCCTGTGGCCCCTTAGAGACTAGCAAACCTGGTTTGCTAGAGATGCAGTGCCTGGTGTCAGAGACCTGTGGCCCCTTAGAGACTAGCAAACTTGGTTTGCTAGCGATGCAGTGCCTGGTGTCAGGCCCCTGTGGCCCCTTAGAGACTAGCAAACTTGGTTTGCTAGCGATGCAGTGCCTGGTGTCAGGCCCCTGTGGCCCCTTAGAGACTAGGAAACTTGGTTTGCTAGCGATGCAGTGCCTGGTGTCAGGCCCCTGTGGCCCCTTAGAGACTAGGAAACTTGGTTTGCTAGAGATGCAGTGCCTGGTGTCAGGCCCCTGTGGCCCCTTAGAGACTAGCAAACCTGGTTTGCTAGAGATGCAGTGCCTGGTGTCAGGCCCCTGTGGCCCCTTAGAGACTAGCAAACCTGGTTTGCTAGAGATGCAGTGCCTGGTGTCAGGCCCCTGTGGCCCCTTAGAGACTAGCAAACCTGGTTTGCTAGAGATGCAGTGCCTGGTGTCAGGCCCCTGTGGCCCCTTAGAGACTAGCAAACCTGGTTTGCTAGAGATGCAGTGCCTGGTGTCAGGCCCCTGTGGCCCCTTAGAGACTAGCAAACCTGGTTTGCTAGAGATGCAGTGCCTGGTGTCAGAGGCCTGTGGCCCCTTAGAGACTAGCAAACCTGGTTTGCTAGAGATGCAGTGCCTGGTGTCAGAGGCCTGTGGCCCCTTAGAGACTAGCAAACCTGGTTTGCTAGAGATGCAGTGCCTGGTGTCAGAGGCCTGTGGCCCCTTAGAGACTAGCAAACCTGGTTTGCTAGAGATGCAGTGCCTGGTGTCAGAGGCCTGTGGCCCCTTAGAGACTAGCAAACCTGGTTTGCTAGAGATGCAGTGCCTGGTGTCAGAGGCCTGTGGCCCCTTAGAGACTAGCAAACCTGGTTTGCTAGAGATGCAGTGCCTGGTGTCAGGCCCCTGTGGCCCCTTAGAGACTAGCAAACCTGGTTTGCTAGAGATGCAGTGCCTGGTGTCAGAGGCCTGTGGCCCCTTAGAGACTAGCAAACCTGGTTTGCTAGAGATGCAGTGCCTGGTGTCAGAGGCCTGTGGCCCCTTAGAGACTAGCAAACCTGGTTTGCTAGAGATGCAGTGCCTGGTGTCAGAGGCCTGTGGCCCCTTAGAGACTAGCAAACCTGGTTTGCTAGAGATGCAGTGCCTGGTGTCAGAGGCCTGTGGCCCCTTAGAGACTAGCAAACCTGGTTTGCTAGAGATGCAGTGCCTGGTGTCAGAGGCCTGTGGCCCCTTAGAGACTAGCAAACCTGGTTTGCTAGAGATGCAGTGCCTGGTGTCAGAGGCCTGTGGCCCCTTAGAGACTAGCAAACCTGGTTTGCTAGAGATGCAGTGCCTGGTGTCAGAGGCCTGTGGCCCCTTAGAGACTAGCAAACCTGGTTTGCTAGAGATGCAGTGCCTGGTGTCAGAGGCCCTGTGGCCCCTTAGAGACTAGCAAACCTGGTTTGCTAGAGATGCAGTGCCTGGTGTCAGAGGCCTGTGGCCCCTTAGAGACTAGCAAACCTGGTTTGCTAGAGATGCAGTGCCTGGTGTCAGGCCCTGTGGCCCCTTAGAGACTAGCAAACCTGGTTTGCTAGAGATGCAGTGCCTGGTGTCAGAGGCCTGTGGCCCCTTAGAGACTAGCAAACCTGGTTTGCTAGAGATGCAGTGCCTGGTGTCAGAGGCCTGTGGCCCCTTAGAGACTAGCAAACCTGGTTTGCTAGAGATGCAGTGCCTGGTGTCAGAGGCCTGTGGCCCCTTAGAGACTAGCAAACCTGGTTTGCTAGAGATGCAGTGCCTGGTGTCAGAGGCCTGTGGCCCCTTAGAGACTAGCAAACCTGGTTTGCTAGAGATGCAGTGCCTGGTGTCAGAGGCCTGTGGCCCCTTAGAGACTAGCAAACCTGGTTTGCTAGAGATGCAGTGCCTGGTGTCAGAGGCCTGTGGCCCCTTAGAGACTAGCAAACCTGGTTTGCTAGAGATGCAGTGCCTGGTGTCAGAGGCCTGTGGCCCCTTAGAGACTAGCAAACCTGGTTTGCTAGAGATGCAGTGCCTGGTGTCAGAGGCCTGTGGCCCCTTAGAGACTAGCAAACCTGGTTTGCTAGAGATGCAGTGCCTGGTGTCAGAGGCCTGTGGCCCCTTAGAGACTAGCAAACCTGGTTTGCTAGAGATGCAGTGCCTGGTGTCAGAGGCCTGTGGCCCCTTAGAGACTAGCAAACCTGGTTTGCTAGAGATGCAGTGCCTGGTGTCAGAGGCCTGTGGCCCCTTAGAGACTAGCAAACCTGGTTTGCTAGAGATGCAGTGCCTGGTGTCAGAGGCCTGTGGCCCCTTAGAGACTAGCAAACCTGGTTTGCTAGAGATGCAGTGCCTGGTGTCAGAGGCCTGTGGCCCCTTAGAGACTAGCAAACCTGGTTTGCTAGAGATGCAGTGCCTGGTGTCAGAGGCCTGTGGCCCCTTAGAGACTAGCAAACCTGGTTTGCTAGAGATGCAGTGCCTGGTGTCAGAGGCCTGTGGCCCCTTAGAGACTAGCAAACCTGGTTTGCTAGAGATGCAGTGCCTGGTGTCAGAGGCCTGTGGCCCCTTAGAGACTAGCAAACCTGGTTTGCTAGAGATGCAGTGCCTGGTGTCAGAGGCCTGTGGCCCCTTAGAGACTAGCAAACCTGGTTTGCTAGAGATGCAGTGCCTGGTGTCAGAGGCCTGTGGCCCCTTAGAGACTAGCAAACCTGGTTTGCTAGAGATGCAGTGCCTGGTGTCAGAGGCCTGTGGCCCCTTAGAGACTAGCAAACCTGGTTTGCTAGAGATGCAGTGCCTGGTGTCAGAGGCCTGTGGCCCCTTAGAGACTAGCAAACCTGCTTTGCTAGAGATGCAGTGCCTGGTGTCAGAGGCCTGTGGCCCCTTAGAGACTAGCAAACCTGGTTTGCTAGAGATGCAGTGCCTGGTGTCAGAGGCCTGTGGCCCCTTAGAGACTAGCAAACCTGCTTTGCTAGAGATGCAGTGCCTGGTGTCAGAGGCCTGTGGCCCCTTAGAGACTAGCAAACCTGCTTTGCTAGAGATGCAGTGCCTGGTGTCAGAGGCCTGTGGCCCCTTAGAGACTAGCAAACCTGCTTTGCTAGAGATGCAGTGCCTGGTGTCAGAGGCCTGTGGCCCCTTAGAGACTAGCAAACCTGCTTTGCTAGAGATGCAGTGCCTGGTGTCAGAGGCCTGTGGCCCCTTAGAGACTAGCAAACCTGCTTTGCTAGAGATGCAGTGCCTGGTGTCAGAGGCCTGTGGCCCCTTAGAGACCAGCAAACCTGGTTTGCTAGAGATGCAGTGCCTGGTGTCAGAGGCCTGTGGCCCCTTAGAGACTAGCAAACCTGGTTTGCTAGAGATGCAGTGCCTGGTGTCAGAGGCCTGTGGCCCCTTAGAGACTAGCAAACCTGGTTTGCTAGAGATGCAGTGCCTGGTGTCAGAGGCCTGTGGCCCCTTAGAGACTAGCAAACCTGGTTTGCTAGAGATGCAGTGCCTGGTGTCAGAGGCCTGTGGCCCCTTAGAGACTAGCAAACCTGGTTTGCTAGAGATGCAGTGCCTGGTGTCAGAGGCCTGTGGCCCCTTAGAGACTAGCAAACCTGGTTTGCTAGAGATGCAGTGCCTGGTGTCAGAGGCCCCTGTGGCCCCTTAGAGACTAGCAAACCTGGTTTGCTAGAGATGCAGTGCCTGGTGTCAGGCCCTGTGGCCCCTTAGAGACTAGCAAACCTGGTTTGCTAGAGATGCAGTGCCTGGTGTCAGGCCCCTGTGGCCCCTTAGAGACTAGCAAACCTAGTTTGCTAGAGATGCAGTGCCTGGTGTCAGAGACCTGTGGCCCCTTAGAGACTAGCAAACTGGTTTGCTAGCGATGCAGTGCCTTGTGTCAGGCCCTGTGGCCCCTTAGAGACTAGCAAACTTGGTTTGCTAGCGATGCAGTGCCTTGTGTCAGGCCCCTGTGGCCCCTTAGAGACTAGCAAACTTGGTTTGCTAGCGATGCAGTGCCTTGTGTCAGGCCCCTGTGGCCCCTTAGAGACTAGCAAACCTGGTTTGCTAGAGATGCAGTGCCTGGTGTCAGGCCCCTGTGGCCCCTTAGAGACTAGCAAACCTCGTTTGCTAGAGATGCAGTGCCTGGTGTCAGGCCCCTGTGGCCCCTTAGAGACTAGCAAACCTGGTTTGCTAGAGATGCAGTGCCTGGTGTCAGAGGCCTGTGGCCCCTTAGAGACTAGCAAACCTGGTTTGCTAGAGATGCAGTGCCTGGTGTCAGGCCCCTGTGGCCCCTTAGAGACTAGCAAACCTGGTTTGCTAGAGATGCAGTGCCTGGTGTCAGGCCCCTGTGGCCCCTTAGAGACTAGCAAACCTGGTTTGCTAGAGATGCAGTGCCTGGTGTCACAGGCCTGTGGCCCCTTAGAGACTAGCAAACCTGGTTTGCTAGAGATGCAGTGCCTGGTGTCAGGCCCCTGTGGCCCCTTAGAGACTAGCAAACCTGGTTTGCTAGAGATGCAGTGCCTGGTGTCAGGCCCCTGTGGCCCCTTAGAGACTAGCAAACCTGGTTTGCTAGAGATGCAGTGCCTGGTGTCAGAGGCCTGTGGCCCCTTAGAGACTAGCAAACCTGGTTTGCTAGAGATGCAGTGCCTGGTGTCAGAGGCCTGTGGCCCCTTAGAGACTAGCAAACCTGGTTTGCTAGAGATGCAGTGCCTGGTGTGAGGCCCCTGTGGCCCCTTAGAGACTAGCAAACCTGGTTTGCTAGAGATGCAGTGCCTGGTGTCAGGCCCCTGTGGCCCCTTAGAGACTAGCAAACCTGGTTTGCTAGAGATGCAGTGCCTGGTGTCAGGCCCCTGTGGCCCCTTAGAGACTAGCAAACCTAGTTTGCTAGAGATGCAGTGCCTGGTGTCAGAGACCTGTGGCCCCTTAGAGACTAGCAAACTTGGTTTGCTAGCGATGCAGTGCCTTGTGTCAGGCCCCTGTGGCCCTTAGAGACTAGCAAACTTGGTTTGCTAGCGATGCAGTGCCTTGTGTCAGGCCCCTGTGGCCCCTTAGAGACTAGCAAACTTGGTTTGCTAGCGATGCAGTGCCTTGTGTCAGGCCCCCTGTGGCCCCTTAGAGACTAGCAAACCTGGTTTGCTAGAGATGCAGTGCCTGGTGTCAGGCCCCTGTGGCCCCTTAGAGACTAGCAAACCTGGTTTGCTAGAGATGCAGTGCCTGGTGTCAGGCCCCTGTGGCCCCTTAGAGACTAGCAAACCTGGTTTGCTAGAGATGCAGTGCCTGGTGTCAGAGGCCTGTGGCCCCTTAGAGACTAGCAAACCTGGTTTGCTAGAGATGCAGTGCCTGGTGTCAGGCCCCTGTGGCCCCTTAGAGACTAGCAAACCTGGTTTGCTAGAGATGCAGTGCCTGGTGTCAGGCCCCTGTGGCCCCTTAGAGACTAGCAAACCTGGTTTGCTAGAGATGCAGTGCCTGGTGTCACAGGCCTGTGGCCCCTTAGAGACTAGCAAACCTGGTTTGCTAGAGATGCAGTGCCTGGTGTCAGGCCCCTGTGGCCCCTTAGAGACTAGCAAACCTGGTTTGCTAGAGATGCAGTGCCTGGTGTCAGGCCCCTGTGGCCCCTTAGAGACTAGCAAACTTGGTTTGCTAGAGATGCAGTGCCTGGTGTCACAGGCCTGTGGCCCCTTAGAGACTAGCAAAACCTGGTTTGCTAGAGATGCAGTGCCTGGTGTCAGGCCCCTGTGGCCCCTTAGAGACTAGCAAACCTGGTTTGCTAGAGATGCAGTGCCTGGTGTCAGGCCCCTGTGGCCCCTTTAGAGACTAGCAAACCTGGTTTGCTAGAGATGCAGTGCCTGGTGTCAGAGGCCTGTGGCCCCTTAGAGACTAGCAAACCTGGTTTGCTAGAGATGCAGTGCCTGGTGTCAGAGGCCTGTGGCCCCTTAGAGACTAGCAAACCTGGTTTGCTAGAGATGCAGTGCCTGGTGTCACAGGCCTGTGGCCCCTTAGAGACTAGCAAACCTGGTTTGCTAGAGATGCAGTGCCTGGTGTCAGAGACCTGTGGCCCCTTAGAGACTAGCAAACTTGGTTTGCTAGCGATGCAGTGCCTTGTGTCAGGCCCCTGTGGCCCCTTAGAGACTAGCAAACTTGGTTTGCTAGCGATGCAGTGCCTTGTGTCAGGCCCCTGTGGCCCCTTAGAGACTAGCAAACTTGGTTTTGCTAGCGATGCAGTGCCTTGTGTCAGGCCCCTGTGGCCCCTTAGAGACTAGCAAACCTGGTTTGCTAGCGATGCAGTGCCTGGTGTCAGGCCCCTGTGGCCCCTTAGAGACTAGCAAACCTGGTTTGCTAGCGATGCAGTGCCTGGTGTCAGGCCCCTGTGGCCCCTTAGAGACTAGCAAACCTGGTTTGCTAGCGATGCAGTGCCTGGTGTCAGGCCCCTGTGGCCCCTTAGAGACTAGCAAACCTGGTTTGCTAGCGATGCAGTGCCTGGTGTCAGGCCCCTGTGGCCCCTTAGAGACTAGCAAACCTGGTTTGCTAGCGATGCAGTGCCTGGTGTCAGGCCCTGTGGCCCCTTAGAGACTAGCAAACCTGGTTTGCTAGCGATGCAGTGCCTGGTGTCAGGCCCCTGTGGCCCCTTAGAGACTAGCAAACCTGGTTTGCTAGAGATGCAGTGCCTGGTGTCAGGCCCCTGTGGCCCCTTAGAGACTAGCAAACCTGGTTTGCTAGAGATGCAGTGCCTGGTGTCAGGCCCCTGTGGCCCCTTAGAGACTAGCAAACCTGGTTTGCTAGAGATGCAGTGGCCTGGTGTCAGGCCCCTGTGGCCCCTTAGAGACTAGCAAACCTGGTTTGCTAGAGATGCAGTGCCTGGTGTCAGGCCCCTGTGGCCCCTTAGAGACTAGCAAACCTGGTTTGCTAGAGATGCAGTGCCTGGTTGTCAGGCCCCTGTGGCCCCTTAGAGACTAGCAAACCTGGTTTGCTAGAGATGCAGTGCCTGGTGTCAGGCCCCTGTGGCCCCTTAGAGACTAGCAAACCTGGTTTGCTAGAGAATGCAGTGCCTGGTGTCAGGCCCCTGTGGCCCCTTAGAGACTAGCAAACCTGGTTTGCTAGAGATGCAGTGCCTGGTGTCAGGCCCCTGTGGCCCCTTAGAGACTAGCAAACCTGGTTTGCTAGAGATGCAGTGCCTGGTGTCAGGCCCCTGTGGCCCCTTAGAGACTAGCAAACCTGGTTTGCTAGAGATGCAGTGCCTGGTGTCAGGCCCCTGTGGCCCCTTAGAGACTAGCAAACCTGGTTTGCTAGAGATGCAGTGCCTGGTGTCAGGCCCCTGTGGCCCCTTAGAGACTAGCAAACCTGGTTTGCTAGAGATGCAGTGCCTGGTGTCAGGCCCCTGTGGCCCCTTAGAGACTAGCAAACCTGGTTTGCTAGAGATGCAGTGCCTGGTGTCAGAGCCCCTGTGGCCCCTTAGAGACTAGCAAACCTGGTTTGCTAGAGATGCAGTGCCTGGTGTCAGAGGCCCTGTGGCCCCTTAGAGACTAGCAAACCTGGTTTGCTAGAGATGCAGTGCCTGGTGTCAGAGGCCCTGTGGCCCCTTAGAGACTAGCAAACCTGGTTTGCTAGAGATGCAGTGCCTGGTGTCAGAGGCCCTGTGGCCCCTTAGAGACTAGCAAACCTGGTTTGCTAGAGATGCAGTGCCTGGTGTCAGAGGCCTGTGGCCCCTTAGAGACTAGCAAACCTGGTTTGCTAGAGATGCAGTGCCTGGTGTCAGAGGCCTGTGGCCCCTTAGAGACTAGCAAACCTGGTTTGCTAGAGATGCAGTGCCTGGTGTCAGGCCCCTGTGGCCCCTTAGAGACTAGCAAACCTGGTTTGCTAGAGATGCAGTGCCTGGTGTCAGGCCCTGTGGCCCCTTAGAGACTAGCAAACCTGGTTTGCTAGAGATGCAGTGCCTGGTGTCAGAGGCCCTGTGGCCCCTTAGAGACTAGCAAACCTGGTTTGCTAGAGATGCAGTGCCTGGTGTCAGAGGCCTGTGGCCCCTTAGAGACTAGCAAACCTGGTTTGCTAGAGATGCAGTGCCTGGTGTCAGAGGCCTGTGGCCCCTTAGAGACTAGCAAACCTGGTTTGCTAGAGATGCAGTGCCTGGTGTCAGAGGCCTGTGGCCCCTTAGAGACTAGCAAACCTGGTTTGCTAGAGATGCAGTGCCTGGTGTCAGAGGCCTGTGGCCCCTTAGAGACTAGCAAACCTGGTTTGCTAGAGATGCAGTGCCTGGTGTCAGAGGCCTGTGGCCCCTTAGAGACTAGCAAACCTGGTTTGCTAGAGATGCAGTGCCTGGTGTCAGAGGCCTGTGGCCCCTTAGAGACTAGCAAACCTGGTTTGCTAGAGATGCAGTGCCTGGTGTCAGAGCCTGGCCCCTTAGAGACTAGCAAACCTGGTTTGCTAGAGATGCAGTGCCTGGTGTCAGAGGCCTGTGGCCCCTTAGAGACTAGCAAACCTGGTTTGCTAGAGATGCAGTGCCTGGTGTCAGCCTGTGGCCCCTTAGAGACTAGCAAACCTGGTTTGCTAGAGATGCAGTGCCTGGTGTCAGAGGCCTGTGGCCCCCTTAGAGACTAGCAAACCTGGTTTGCTAGAGATGCAGTGCCTGGTGTCAGAGGCCCCTGTGGCCCCTTAGAGACTAGCAAACCTGGTTTGCTAGAGATGCAGTGCCTGGTGTCAGAGGCCCCTGTGGCCCCTTAGAGACTAGCAAACCTGGTTTGCTAGAGATGCAGTGCCTGGTGTCAGAGGCCCCTGTGGCCCCTTAGAGACTAGCAAACCTGGTTTGCTAGAGATGCAGTGCCTGGTGTCAGAGGCCCCTGTGGCCCCTTAGAGACTAGCAAACCTGGTTTGCTAGAGATGCAGTGCCTGGTGTCAGAGGCCCCTGTGGCCCCTTAGAGACTAGCAAACCTGGTTTGCTAGAGATGCAGTGCCTGGTGTCAGAGGCCCTGTGGCCCCTTAGAGACTAGCAAACCTGGTTTGCTAGAGATGCAGTGCCTGGTGTCAGAGGCCCCTGTGGCCCCTTAGAGACTAGCAAACCTGGTTTGCTAGAGATGCAGTGCCTGGTGTCAGAGGCCCTGTGGCCCCTTAGAGACTAGCAAACCTGGTTTGCTAGAGATGCAGTGCCTGGTGTCAGAGGCCCCTGTGGCCCCTTAGAGACTAGCAAACCTGGTTTGCTAGAGATGCAGTGCCTGGTGTCAGAGGCCCTGTGGCCCCTTAGAGACTAGCAAACCTGGTTTGCTAGAGATGCAGTGCCTGGTGTCAGAGGCCTGTGGCCCCTTAGAGACTAGCAAACCTGGTTTGCTAGAGATGCAGTGCCTGGTGTCAGAGGCCCTGTGGCCCCTTAGAGACTAGCAAACCTGGTTTGCTAGAGATGCAGTGCCTGGTGTCAGAGGCCCTGTGGCCCCTTAGAGACTAGCAAACCTGGTTTGCTAGAGAGATGCAGTGCCTGGTGTCAGAGGCCCTGTGGCCCCTTAGAGACTAGCAAACCTGGTTTGCTAGAGATGCAGTGCCTGGTGTCAGAGGCCCTGTGGCCCCTTAGAGACTAGCAAACCTGGTTTGCTAGAGATGCAGTGCCTGGTGTCAGAGGCCCTGTGGCCCCTTAGAGACTAGCAAACCTGGTTTGCTAGAGATGCAGTGCCTGGTGTCAGAGGCCTGTGGCCCCTTAGAGACTAGCAAACCTGGTTTGCTAGAGATGCAGTGCCTGGTGTCAGAGGCCTGTGGCCCCTTAGAGACTAGCAAACCTGGTTTGCTAGAGATGCAGTGCCTGGTGTCAGAGGCCTGTGGCCCCTTAGAGACTAGCAAACCTGGTTTGCTAGAGATGCAGTGCCTGGTGTCAGAGGCCTGTGGCCCCTTAGAGACTAGCAAACCTGGTTTGCTAGAGATGCAGTGCCTGGTGTCAGAGCCTGTGGCCCCTTAGAGACTAGCAAACCTGGTTTGCTAGAGATGCAGTGCCTGGTGTCAGAGGCCTGTGGCCCCTTAGAGACTAGCAAACCTGGTTTGCTAGAGATGCAGTGCCTGGTGTCAGGCCCCTGTGGCCCCTTAGAGACTAGCAAACCTGGTTTGCTAGAGATGCAGTGCCTGGTGTCAGGCCCCTGTGGCCCCTTAGAGACTAGCAAACCTGGTTTGCTAGAGATGCAGTGCCTGGTGTCAGGCCCCTGTGGCCCCTTAGAGACTAGCAAACCTGGTTTGCTAGAGATGCAGTGCCTGGTGTCAGAGGCCCTGTGGCCCCTTAGAGACTAGCAAACCTGGTTTGCTAGAGATGCAGTGCCTGGTGTCAGAGGCCTGTGGCCCCTTAGAGACTAGCAAACCTGGTTTGCTAGAGATGCAGTGCCTGGTGTCAGAGGCCTGTGGCCCCTTAGAGACTAGCAAACCTGGTTTGCTAGAGATGCAGTGCCTGGTGTCAGAGGCCTGTGGCCCCTTAGAGACTAGCAAACCTGGTTTGCTAGAGATGCAGTGCCTGGTGTCAGAGGCCTGTGGCCCCTTAGAGACTAGCAAACCTGGTTTGCTAGAGATGCAGTGCCTGGTGTCAGAGGCCTGTGGCCCCTTAGAGACTAGCAAACCTGGTTTGCTAGAGATGCAGTGCCTGGTGTCAGAGGCCTGTGGCCCCTTAGAGACTAGCAAACCTGGTTTGCTAGAGATGCAGTGCCTGGTGTCAGAGGCCTGTGGCCCCTTAGAGACTAGCAAACCTGGTTTGCTAGAGATGCAGTGCCTGGTGTCAGAGGCCTGTGGCCCCTTAGAGACTAGCAAACCTGGTTTGCTAGAGATGCAGTGCCTGGTGTCAGAGCCCCTGTGGCCCCTTAGAGACTAGCAAACCTGGTTTGCTAGAGATGCAGTGCCTGGTGTCAGGCCCCTGTGGCCCCTTAGAGACTAGCAAACCTGGTTTGCTAGAGATGCAGTGCCTGGTGTCAGGCCCCTGTGGCCCCTTAGAGACTAGCAAACCTGGTTTGCTAGAGATGCAGTGCCTGGTGTCAGAGGCCCCTGTGGCCCCTTAGAGACTAGCAAACCTGGTTTGCTAGAGATGCAGTGCCTGGTGTCAGAGGCCCCTGTGGCCCCTTAGAGACTAGCAAACCTGGTTTGCTAGAGATGCAGTGCCTGGTGTCAGAGGCCCCTGTGGCCCCTTAGAGACTAGCAAACCTGGTTTGCTAGAGATGCAGTGCCTGGTGTCAGAGGCCCCTGTGGCCCCTTAGAGACTAGCAAACCTGGTTTGCTAGAGATGCAGTGCCTGGTGTCAGAGGCCCCTGTGGCCCCTTAGAGACTAGCAAACCTGGTTTGCTAGAGATGCAGTGCCTGGTGTCAGAGGCCCCTGTGGCCCCTTAGAGACTAGCAAACCTGGTTTGCTAGAGATGCAGTGCCTGGTGTCAGAGGCCCCTGTGGCCCCTTAGAGACTAGCAAACCTGGTTTGCTAGAGATGCAGTGCCTGGTGTCAGAGGCCCCTGTGGCCCCTTAGAGACTAGCAAACCTGGTTTGCTAGAGATGCAGTGCCTGGTGTCAGAGGCCCCTGTGGCCCCTTAGAGACTAGCAAACCTGGTTTGCTAGAGATGCAGTGCCTGGTGTCAGAGGCCCCTGTGGCCCCTTAGAGACTAGCAAACCTGGTTTGCTAGAGATGCAGTGCCTGGTGTCAGAGGCCCCTGTGGCCCCTTAGAGACTAGCAAACCTGGTTTGCTAGAGATGCAGTGCCTGGTGTCAGAGGCCCCTGTGGCCCCTTAGAGACTAGCAAACCTGGTTTGCTAGAGATGCAGTGCCTGGTGTCAGAGGCCCCTGTGGCCCCTTAGAGACTAGCAAACCTGGTTTGCTAGAGATGCAGTGCCTGGTGTCAGAGGCCCCTGTGGCCCCTTAGAGACTAGCAAACCTGGTTTGCTAGAGATGCAGTGCCTGGTGTCAGAGGCCCCTGTGGCCCCTTAGAGACTAGCAAACCTGGTTTGCTAGAGATGCAGTGCCTGGTGTCAGAGGCCCCTGTGGCCCCTTAGAGACTAGCAAACCTGGTTTGCTAGAGATGCAGTGCCTGGTGTCAGAGGCCCCTGTGGCCCCTTAGAGACTAGCAAACCTGGTTTGCTAGAGATGCAGTGCCTGGTGTCAGAGGCCCCTGTGGCCCCTTAGAGACTAGCAAACCTGGTTTGCTAGAGATGCAGTGCCTGGTGTCAGAGGCCCCTGTGGCCCCTTAGAGACTAGCAAACCTGGTTTGCTAGAGATGCAGTGCCTGGTGTCAGAGGCCCTGTGGCCCCTTAGAGACTAGCAAACCTGGTTTGCTAGAGATGCAGTGCCTGGTGTCAGAGGCCCCTGTGGCCCCTTAGAGACTAGCAAACCTGGTTTGCTAGAGATGCAGTGCCTGGTGTCAGAGGCCCCTGTGGCCCCTTAGAGACTAGCAAACCTGGTTTGCTAGAGATGCAGTGCCTGGTGTCAGAGGCCCCTGTGGCCCCTTAGAGACTAGCAAACCTGGTTTGCTAGAGATGCAGTGCCTGGTGTCAGAGGCCCCTGTGGCCCCTTAGAGACTAGCAAACCTGGTTTGCTAGAGATGCAGTGCCTGGTGTCAGAGGCCCCTGTGGCCCCTTAGAGACTAGCAAACCTGGTTTGCTAGAGATGCAGTGCCTGGTGTCAGAGGCCCCTGTGGCCCCCTTAGAGACTAGCAAACCTGGTTTGCTAGAGATGCAGTGCCTGGTGTCAGAGGCCCCTGTGGCCCCTTAGAGACTAGCAAACCTGGTTTGCTAGAGATGCAGTGCCTGGTGTCAGAGGCCCCTGTGGCCCCTTAGAGACTAGCAAACCTGGTTTGCTAGAGATGCAGTGCCTGGTGTCAGAGGCCCCTGTGGCCCCTTAGAGACTAGCAAACCTGGTTTGCTAGAGATGCAGTGCCTGGTGTCAGAGGCCCCTGTGGCCCCTTAGAGACTAGCAAACCTGGTTTGCTAGAGATGCAGTGCCTGGTGTCAGAGGCCCCTGTGGCCCCTTAGAGACTAGCAAACCTGGTTTGCTAGAGATGCAGTGCCTGGTGTCAGAGGCCCTGTGGCCCCTTAGAGACTAGCAAACCTGGTTTGCTAGAGATGCAGTGCCTGGTGTCAGAGGCCCCTGTGGCCCCTTAGAGACTAGCAAACCTGGTTTGCTAGAGATGCAGTGCCTGGTGTCAGAGGCCCCTGTGGCCCCTTAGAGACTAGCAAACCTGGTTTGCTAGAGATGCAGTGCCTGGTGTCAGAGGCCCCTGTGGCCCCTTAGAGACTAGCAAACCTGGTTTGCTAGAGATGCAGTGCCTGGTGTCAGAGGCCCCTGTGGCCCCTTAGAGACTAGCAAACCTGGTTTGCTAGAGATGCAGTGCCTGGTGTCAGAGGCCCCTGTGGCCCCTTAGAGACTAGCAAACCTGGTTTGCTAGAGATGCAGTGCCTGGTGTCAGAGGCCTGTGGCCCCTTAGAGACTAGCAAACCTGGTTTGCTAGAGATGCAGTGCCTGGTGTCAGAGGCCTGTGGCCCCTTAGAGACTAGCAAACCTGGTTTGCTAGAGATGCAGTGCCTGGTGTCAGAGGCCTGTGGCCCCTTAGAGACTAGCAAACCTGGTTTGCTAGAGATGCAGTGCCTGGTGTCAGAGGCCCTGTGGCCCCTTAGAGACTAGCAAACCTGGTTTGCTAGAGATGCAGTGCCTGGTGTCAGAGGCCTGTGGCCCCTTAGAGACTAGCAAACCTGGTTTGCTAGAGATGCAGTGCCTGGTGTCAGAGGCCCTGTGGCCCCTTAGAGACTAGCAAACTTGGTTTGCTAGAGATGCAGTGCCTGGTGTCAGAGGCCTGTGGCCCCTTAGAGACTAGCAAACCTGGTTTGCTAGAGATGCAGTGCCTGGTGTCAGGCCCCTGTGGCCCCTTAGAGACTAGCAAACCTGGTTTGCTAGAGATGCAGTGCCTGGTGTCAGAGGCCCTGTGGCCCCTTAGAGACTAGCAAACCTGGTTTGCTAGCGATGCAGTGCCTGGTGTCAGGGCCCCTGTGGCCCCTTAGAGACTAGCAAACCTGGTTTGCTAGCGATGCAGTGCCTGGTGTCAGGCCCTGTGGCCCCTTAGAGACTAGCAAACCTGGTTTGCTAGCGATGCAGTGCCTGGTGTCAGAGGCCTGTGGCCCCTTAGAGTCTAGCAAACCTGGTTTGCTAGAGATGCAGTGCCTGGTGTCAGAGGCCTGTGGCCCCTTAGAGACTAGCAAACTTGGTTTGGTAGAGATGCAGTGCCTGGTGTCAGAGGCCTGTGGCCCCTTAGAGACTAGCGAACTTGGTTTGCTAGAGATGCAGTGCCTTGTGTCAGAGACCTGTGGCCCCTTAGAGACTAGCGAACTTGGTTTGCTAGCGATGCAGTGCCTTGTGTCACAGGCCTGTGGCCCCTTAGAGACTAGCGAACCTGGTTTGCTAGCGATGCAGTGCCTTGTATCACAGGCCTGTGGCCCCTTAGAGACTAGCAAACCTGGTTCGCTAGAGATGCAGTGCCTGGTGTCAGGCCCCTGTGGCCCCTTAGAGACTAGCAAACCTGGTTTGCTAGAGATGCAGTGCCTGGTGTCAGGCCCCTGTGGCCCCTTAGACCTGCCCTTAGACTAGCAACCTGGTTTGCTAGAGATGCAGTGCCTGGTGTCAGGCCCCTGTGGCCCCTTAGAGACTAGCAAACCTGGTTTGCTAGAGATGCAGTGCCTGGTGTCAGAGGCCCCTGTGGCCCCTTAGAGACTAGCAAACCTGGTTTGCTAGAGATGCAGTGCCTGGTGTCAGAGGCCCCTGTGGCCCCTTAGAGACTAGCAAACCTGGTTTGCTAGAGATGCAGTGCCTGGTGTCAGAGGCCCCTGTGGCCCCTTAGAGACTAGCAAACCTGGTTTGCTAGAGATGCAGTGCCTGGTGTCAGAGGCCCCTGTGGCCCCTTAGAGACTAGCAAACCATGCAGTGCCTGGTGTCAGAGGCCCCTGTGGCCCCTTAGAGACTAGCAAACCTGGTTTGCTAGAGATGCAGTGCCTGGTGTCAGAGGCCCCTGTGGCCCCTTAGAGACTAAGCAAACCTGGTTTGCTAGAGATGCAGTGCCTGGTGTCAGAGGCCCCTGTGGCCCCTTAGAGACTAGCAAACCTGGTTTGCTAGAGATGCAGTGCCCTGGTGTCAGAGGCCCCTGTGGCCCCTTAGAGACTAGCAAACCTGGTTTGCTAGAGATGCAGTGCCTGGTGTCAGAGGCCCCTGTGGCCCCTTAGAGACTAGCAAACCTGGTTTGCTAGAGATGCAGTGCCTGGTGTCAGAGGCCCCTGTGGCCCCTTAGAGACTAGCAAACCTGGTTTGCTAGAGATGCAGTGCCTGGTGTCAGAGGCCCCTGTGGCCCCTTAGAGACTAGCAAACCTGGTTTGCTAGAGATGCAGTGCCTGGTGTCAGAGGCCCCTGTGGCCCCTTAGAGACTAGCAAACCTGGTTTGCTAGAGATGCAGTGCCTGGTGTCAGAGGCCCCTGTGGCCCCTTAGAGACTAGCAAACCTGGTTTGCTAGAGATGCAGTGCCTGGTGTCAGAGGCCCCTGTGGCCCCCTTAGAGACTAGCAAACCTGGTTTGCTAGAGATGCAGTGCCTGGTGTCAGAGGCCCCTGTGGCCCCTTAGAGACTAGCAAACCTGGTTTGCTAGAGATGCAGTGCCTGGTGTCAGAGGCCTGTGGCCCCTTAGAGACTAGCAAACCTGGTTTGCTAGAGATGCAGTGCCTGGTGTCAGAGGCCCTGTGGCCCCTTAGAGACTAGCAAACCTGGTTTGCTAGAGATGCAGTGCCTGGTGTCAGAGGCCCTGTGGCCCCTTAGAGACTAGCAAACCTGGTTTGCTAGAGATGCAGTGCCTGGTGTCAGAGGCCTGTGGCCCCTTAGAGACTAGCAAACCTGGTTTGCTAGAGATGCAGTGCCTGGTGTCAGAGGCCTGTGGCCCCTTAGAGACTAGCAAACCTGGTTTGCTAGAGATGCAGTGCCTGGTGTCAGAGGCCCTGTGGCCCCTTAGAGACTAGCAAACCTGGTTTGCTAGAGATGCAGTGCCTGGTGTCAGAGGCCTGTGGCCCCTTAGAGACTAGCAAACCTGGTTTGCTAGAGATGCAGTGCCTGGTGTCAGAGGCCTGTGGCCCCTTAGAGACTAGCAAACCTGGTTTGCTAGAGATGCAGTGCCTGGTGTCAGAGGCCTGTGGCCCCTTAGAGACTAGCAAACCTGGTTTGCTAGAGATGCAGTGCCTGGTGTCAGAGGCCTGTGGCCCCTTAGAGACTAGCAAACCTGGTTTGCTAGAGATGCAGTGCCTGGTGTCAGAGGCCTGTGGCCCCTTAGAGACTAGCAAACCTGGTTTGCTAGAGATGCAGTGCCTGGTGTCAGAGGCCCTGTGGCCCCTTAGAGACTAGCAAACCTGGTTTGCTAGCGATGCAGTGCCTGGTGTCAGAGGCCTGTGGCCCCTTAGAGACTAGCAAACCTGGTTTGCTAGCGATGCAGTGCCTGGTGTCAGGCCCCTGTGGCCCCTTAGAGACTAGCAAACCTGGTTTGCTAGAGATGCAGTGCCTGGTGTCAGGCCCCTGTGGCCCCTTAGAGACTAGCAAACCTGGTTTGCTAGAGATGCAGTGCCTGGTGTCAGGGCCCCTGTGGCCCCTTAGAGACTAGCAAACCTGGTTTGCTAGAGATGCAGTGCCTGGTGTCAGGCCCCTGTGGCCCCTTAGAGACTAGCAAACCTGGTTTGCTAGAGATGCAGTGCCTGGTGTCAGGCCCCTGTGGCCCCTTAGAGACTAGCAAACCTGGTTTGCTAGAGATGCAGTGCCTGGTGTCAGAGGCCCTGTGGCCCCTTAGAGACTAGCAAACCTGGTTTGCTAGAGATGCAGTGCCTGGTGTCAGGCCCCTGTGGCCCCTTAGAGACTAGCAAACCTGGTTTGCTAGAGATGCAGTGCCTGGTGTCAGGCCCCTGTGGCCCCTTAGAGACTAGCAAACCTGGTTTGCTAGAGATGCAGTGCCTGGTGTCAGGCCCCTGTGGCCCCTTAGAGACTAGCAAACCTGGTTTGCTAGAGATGCAGTGCCTGGTGTCAGGCCCCTGTGGCCCCTTAGAGACTAGCAAACCTGGTTTGCTAGAGATGCAGTGCCTGGTGTCAGAGGCCTGTGGCCCCTTAGAGACTAGCAAACCTGGTTTGCTAGAGATGCAGTGCCTGGTGTCAGAGGCCTGTGGCCCCTTAGAGACTAGCAAACCTGGTTTGCTAGAGATGCAGTGCCTGGTGTCAGAGGCCTGTGGCCCCTTAGAGACTAGCAAACCTGGTTTGCTAGAGATGCAGTGCCTGGTGTCAGGCCCCTGTGGCCCCTTAGAGACTAGCAAACCTGGTTTGCTAGAGATGCAGTGCCTGGTGTCAGAGGCCTGTGGCCCCTTAGAGACTAGCAAACCAGGTTTGCTAGAGATGCAGTGCCTGGTGTCGGAGGCCTGTGGCCCCTTAGAGACTAGCAAACCTGGTTTGCTAGAGATGCAGTGGCCTGGTGTCAGAGGCCTGTGGCCCCTTAGAGACTAGCAAACCTGGTTTGCTAGAGATGCAGTGCCTGGTGTCAGGCCCCTGTGGCCCCTTAGAGACTAGCAAACTTGGTTTGCTAGAGATGCAGTGCCTGGTGTCAGAGGCCTGTGGCCCCTTAGAGACTAGCAAACCTGGTTTGCTAGAGATGCAGTGCCTGGTGTCAGGCCCCTGTGGCCCCTTAGAGACTAGCAAACCTGGTTTGCTAGAGATGCAGTGCCTGGTGTCAGAGGCCTGTGGCCCCTTAGAGACTAGCAAACCTGGTTTGCTAGAGATGCAGTGCCTGGTGTCAGAGGCCCTGTGGCCCCTTAGAGACTAGCAAACCTGGTTTGCTAGAGATGCAGTGCCTGGTGTCAGAGGCCTGTGGCCCCTTAGAGACTAGCAAACCTGGTTTGCTAGAGATGCAGTGCCTGGTGTCAGAGGCCTGTGGCCCCTTAGAGACTAGCAAACCTGGTTTGCTAGAGATGCAGTGCCTGGTGTCAGAGGCCTGTGGCCCCTTAGAGACTAGCAAACCTGGTTTGCTAGAGATGCAGTGCCTGGTGTCAGAGGCCTGTGGCCCCTTAGAGACTAGCAAACCTGGTTTGCTAGAGATGCAGTGCCTGGTGTCAGAGGCCTGTGGCCCCTTAGAGACTAGCAAACCTGGTTTGCTAGAGATGCAGTGCCTGGTGTCAGAGGCCTGTGGCCCCTTAGAGACTAGCAAACCTGGTTTGCTAGAGATGCAGTGCCTGGTGTCAGGCCCCTGTGGCCCCTTAGAGACTAGCAAACCTGGTTTGCTAGAGATGCAGTGCCTGGTGTCAGAGGCCTGTGGCCCCTTAGAGACTAGCAAACCTGGTTTGCTAGAGATGCAGTGCCTGGTGTCAGAGGCCTGTGGCCCCTTAGAGACTAGCAAACCTGGTTTGCTAGAGATGCAGTGCCTGGTGTCAGGCCCCTGTGGCCCCTTAGAGACTAGCAAACCTGGTTTGCTAGAGATGCAGTGCCTGGTGTCAGGCCCCTGTGGCCCCTTAGAGACTAGCAAACCTGGTTTGCTAGAGATGCAGTGCCTGGTGTCAGGCCCCTGTGGCCCCTTAGAGACTAGCAAACCTGGTTTGCTAGAGATGCAGTGCCTGGTGTCAGGCCCCTGTGGCCCCTTAGAGACTAGCAAACCTGGTTTGCTAGAGATTCAGTGCCTGGTGTCAGGCCCCTGTGGCCCCTTAGAGACTAGCAAACCTGGTTTGCTAGAGATGCAGTGCCTGGTGTCAGGCCCCTGTGGCCCCTTAGAGACTAGCAAACCTGGTTTGCTAGAGATGCAGTGCCTGGTGTCAGGCCCCTGTGGCCCCTTAGAGACTAGCAAACCTGGTTTGCTAGAGATGCAGTGCCTGGTGTCAGGCCCCTGTGGCCCCTTAGAGACTAGCAAACCTGGTTTGCTAGAGATGCAGTGCCTGGTGTCAGGCCCCTGTGGCCCCTTAGAGACTAGCAAACCTGGTTTGCTAGAGATGCAGTGCCTGGTGTCAGGCCCCTGTGGCCCCTTAGAGACTAGCAAACCTGGTTTGCTAGAGATGCAGTGCCTGGTGTCAGAGGCCTGTGGCCCCTTAGAGACTAGCAAACCTGGTTTGCTAGAGATGCAGTGCCTGGTGTCAGAGGCCTGTGGCCCCTTAGAGACTAGCAAACTTGGTTTGCTAGAGATGCAGTGCCTGGTGTCAGAGGCCTGTGGCCCCTTAGAGACTAGCAAACTTGGTTTGCTAGAGATGCAGTGCCTGGTGTCAGAGGCCTGTGGCCCATTAGAGACTAGCAAACTTGGTTTGCTAGAGATGCAGTGCCTGGTGTCAGAGGCCTGTGGCCCCTTAGAGACTAGCGAACTTGGTTTGCTAGAGATGCAGTGCCTTGTGTCAGAGACCTGTGGCCCCTTAGAGACTAGCGAACTTGGTTTGCTAGCGATGCAGTGCCTTGTGTCACAGGCCTGTGGCCCCTTAGAGACTAGCAAACCTGGTTTGCTAGCGATGCAGTGCCTTGTATCACAGGCCTGTGGCCCCTTAGAGACTAGCAAACCTGGTTCGCTAGAGATGCAGTGCCTGGTGTCAGGCCCCTGTGGCCCCTTAGAGACTAGCAAACCTGGTTTGCTAGAGATGCAGTGCCTGGTGTCAGGCCCCTGTGGCCCCTTAGAGACTAGCAAACTTGGTTTGCTAGAGATGCAGTGCCTGGTGTCAGGCCCCTGTGGCCCCTTAGAGACTAGCAAACTTGGTTTGCTAGAGATGCAGTGCCTGGTGTCAGGCCCCTGTGGCCCCTTAGAGACTAGCAAACCTGGTTTGCTAGAGATGCAGTGCCTGGTGTCAGGCCCCTGTGGCCCCTTAGAGACTAGCAAACCTGGTTTGCTAGAGATGCAGTGCCTGGTGTCAAAGGCCTGTGGCCCCTTAGAGACTAGCAAACCTGGTTTGCTAGAGATGCAGTGCCTGGTGTCAGAGGCCTGTGGCCCCTTAGAGACTAGCAAACCTGGTTTGCTAGAGATGCAGTGCCTGGTGTCAGAGGCCTGTGGCCCCTTAGAGACTAGCAAACCTGGTTTGCTAGAGATGCAGTGCCTGGTGTCAGAGGCCTGTGGCCCCTTAGAGACTAGCAAACCTGGTTTGCTAGAGATGCAGTGCCTGGTGTCAGAGGCCTGTGGCCCCTTAGAGACTAGCAAACCTGGTTTGCTAGAGATGCAGTGCCTGGTGTCAGAGGCCTGTGGCCCCTTAGAGACTAGCAAACCTGGTTTGCTAGAGATGCAGTGCCTGGTGTCAGAGGCCTGTGGCCCCTTAGAGACTAGCAAACCTGGTTTGCTAGAGATGCAGTGCCTGGTGTCAGAGGCCTGTGGCCCCTTAGAGACTAGCAAACCTGGTTTGCTAGAGATGCAGTGCCTGGTGTCAGAGGCCTGTGGCCCCTTAGAGACTAGCAAACCTGGTTTGCTAGAGATGCAGTGCCTGGTGTCAGAGGCCTGTGGCCCCTTAGAGACTAGCAAACCTGGTTTGCTAGAGATGCAGTGCCTGGTGTCAGAGGCCTGTGGCCCCTTAGAGACTAGCAAACCTGGTTTGCTAGAGATGCAGTGCCTGGTGTCAGAGGCCTGTGGCCCCTTAGAGACTAGCAAACCTGGTTTGCTAGAGATGCAGTGCCTGGTGTCAGAGGCCTGTGGCCCCTTAGAGACTAGCAAACCTGGTTTGCTAGAGATGCAGTGCCTGGTGTCAGAGGCCTGTGGCCCCTTAGAGACTAGCAAACCTGGTTTGCTAGAGATGCAGTGCCTGGTGTCAGAGGCCTGTGGCCCCTTAGAGACTAGCAAACTTGGTTTGCTAGAGATGCAGTTCCTGGTGTCAGAGGCCTGTGGCCCCTTAGAGACTAGCAAACTTCGTTTGCTAGCGATGCAGTGCCTGGTGTCAGAGGCCTGTGGCCCCTTAGAGACTAGCAAACTTGGTTTGCTAGAGATGCAGTGCCTGGTGTCAGGCCCCTGTGGCCCCTTAGAGACTAGCGAACCTGGTTTGCTAGAGATGCAGTGCCTTGTGTCAGAGACCTGTGGCCCCTTAGAGACTAGCAAACTTGGTTTGCTAGCGATGCAGTGCCTTGTGTCAGGCCCCTGTGGCCCCTTAGAGACTAGCAAACCTGGTTTGCTAGCGATGCAGTGCCTTGTGTCACAGGCCTGTGGCCCCTTAGAGACTAGCAAACCTGGTTTGCTAGAGATGCAGTGCCTGGTGTCAGGCCCCTGTGGCCCCTTAGAGACTAGCAAACCTGGTTTGCTAGAGATGCAGTGCCTGGTGTCAGGCCCCTGTGGGCCCCTTAGAGACTAGCAAACTTGGTTTGCTAGAGATGCAGTGCCTGGTGTCAGAGGCCTGTGGCCCCTTAGAGACTAGCAAACCTGGTTTGCTAGAGATGCAGTGCCTGGTGTCAGAGGCCTGTGGCCCCTTAGAGACTAGCAAACCTGGTTTGCTAGAGATGCAGTGCCTGGTGTCAGGCCCCTGTGGCCCCTTAGAGACTAGCAAACCTGGTTTGCTAGAGATGCAAGTGCCTGGTGTCAGCCCCTGTGGCCCCTTAGAGACTAGCAAACCTGGTTTGCTAGAGATGCAGTGCCTGGTGTCACAGGCCTGTGGCCCCTTAGAGACTAGCAAACCTGGTTTGCTAGAGATGCAGTGCCTGGTGTCAGAGACCTGTGGCCCCTTAGAGACTAGCAAACTTGGTTTGCTAGCGATGCAGTGCCTTGTGTCAGAGACCTGTGGCCCCTTAGAGACTAGCAAACTTGGTTTGCTAGCGATGCAGTGCCTTGTGTCAGAGACCTGTGGCCCCTTAGAGACTAGCAAACTTGGTTTGCTAGCGATGCAGTGCCTGGTGTCAGGCCCCTGTGGCCCCTTAGAGACTAGCAAACCTGGTTTGCTAGAGATGCAGTGCCTGGTGTCAGGCCCCTGTGGCCCCTTAGAGACTAGCAAACCTGGTTTGCTAGAGATGCAGTGCCTGGTGTCAGGCCTGTGGCCCCTTAGAGACTAGCAAACCTGGTTTGCTAGAGATGCAGTGCCTGGTGTCAGGCCTGTGGCCCCTTAGAGACTAGCAAACCTTGTTTGCTAGAGATGCAGTGCCTTGTGTCACAGACCTGTGGCCCCTTAGAGACTAGCAAACCTGGTTTGCTAGAGATGCAGTGCCTTGTGTCACAGACCTGTGGCCCCTTAGAGACTAGCAAACCTGGTTTGCTAGAGATGCAGTGCCTTGTGTCACAGACCTGTGGCCCCTTAGAGACTAGCAAACTTGGTTTGCTAGAGATGCAGTGCCTTGTGTCAGAGACCTGTGGCCCCTTAGAGACTAGCAAACTTGGTTTGCTAGAGATGCAGTGCCTTGTGTCAGAGACCTGTGGCCCCTTAGAGACTAGCAAACTTGGTTTGCTAGCGATGCAGTGTCTTGTGTCAGAGACCTGTGGCCCCTTAGAGACTAGGAAACCTGGTTTGCTAGAGATGCAGTGCCTGGTGTCAGGCCTGTGGCCCCTTAGAGACTAGCAAACCTGGTTTGCTTGCGATGCAGTGCCTGGTGTCAGGCCTGTGGCCCCTTAGAGACTAGCAAACTTGGTTTGCTAGCGATGCAGTGCCTTGTGTCAGGCCTGTGGCCCCTTAGAGACTAGCAAACCTGGTTTGCACCTGGTTTGCTAGAGATGCAGTGCCTGGTGTCAGGCCTGTGGCCCCTTAGAGACTAGCAAACCTGGTTTGCTAGAGATGCAGTGCCTGGTGTCAGGCCTGTGGCCCCTTAGAGACTAGCAAACCTTGTTTGCTAGAGATGCAGTGCCTTGTGTCACAGACCTGTGGCCCCTTAGAGACTAGCAAACCTGGTTTGCTAGAGATGCAGTGCCTTGTGTCACAGACCTGTGGCCCCTTAGAGACTAGCAAACCTGGTTTGCTAGAGATTCAGTGCCTTGTGTCACAGACCTGTGGCCCCTTAGAGACTAGCAAACTTGGTTTGCTAGAGATGCAGTGCCTTGTGTCAGAGACCTGTGGCCCCTTAGAGACTAGCAAACCTTGGTTTGCTAGAGATGCAGTGCCTTGTGTCAGAGACCTGTGGCCCCTTAGAGACTAGCAAACCTTGGTTTGCTAGCGATGCAGTGCCTTGTGTCAGAGACCTGTGGCCCCTTAGAGACTAGCAAACCTGGTTTGCTAGAGATGCAGTGCCTGGTGTCAGGCCTGTGGCCCCTTAGAGACTAGCAAACCTGGTTTGCTAGCGATGCAGTGCCTGGTGTCAGGCCTGTGGCCCCTTAGAGACTAGCAAACTTGGTTTGCTAGCGACGCAGTGCCTTGTGTCAGGCCTGTGGCCCCTTAGAGACTAGCAAACCTGGTTTGCTAGAGATGCAGTGCCTGGTGTCAGGCCTGTGGCCCCTTAGAGACTAGCAAACCTGGTTTGCTAGAGATGCAGTGCCTGGTGTCAGGCCTGTGGCCCCTTAGAGACTAGCAAACCTGGTTTGCTAGAGATGCAGTGCCTGGTGTCAGGCCTGTGGCCCCTTAGAGACTAGCAAACCTGGTTTGCTAGAGATGCAGTGCCTGGTGTCAGGCCTGTGGCCCCTTAGAGACTAGCAAACTTGGTTTGCTAGAGATGCAGTGCCTTGTGTCAGAGACCTGTGGCCCCTTAGAGACTAGCAAACTTGGTTTGCTAGAGATGCAGTGCCTGGTGTCAGGCCCCTGTGGCCCCTTAGAGACTAGCAAACCTGGTTTGCTAGAGATGCAGTGCCTGGTGTCAGGCCCCTGTGGCCCCTTAGAGACTAGCAAACCTGGTTTGCTAGAGATGCAGTGCCTGGTGTCAGGCCCCTGTGGCCCCTTAGAGACTAGCAAACTTGGTTTGCTAGAGATGCAGTGCCTGGTGTCACAGACCTGTGGCCCCTTAGAGACTAGCAAACTTGGTTTGCTAGAGATGCAGTGCCTGGTGTCACAGACCTGTGGCCCCTTAGAGACTAGCAAACTTGGTTTGCTAGAGATGCAGTGCCTGGTGTCAGAGGCCTGTGGCCCCTTAGAGACTAGCAAACTTGGTTTGCTAGAGATGCAGTGCCTGGTGTCACAGACCTGTGGCCCCTTAGAGACTAGCAAACTTGGTTTGCTAGAGATGCAGTGCCTGGTGTCAGAGGCCTGTGGCCCCTTAGAGACTAGCAAACTTGGTTTGCTAGAGATGCAGTGCCTGGTGTCAGGCCCCTGTGGCCCCTTAGAGACTAGCAAACCTGGTTTGCTAGAGATGCAGTGCCTGGTGTCAGGCCCCTGTGGCCCCTTAGAGACTAGCAAACCTGGTTTGCTAGAGATGCAGTGCCTGGTGTCAGGCCCCTGTGGCCCCTTAGAGACTAGCAAACTTGGTTTGCTAGAGATGCAGTGCCTGGTGTCACAGACCTGTGGCCCCTTAGAGACTAGCAAACTTGGTTTGCTAGAGATGCAGTGCCTGGTGTCACAGACCTGTGGCCCCTTAGAGACTAGCAAACTTGGTTTGCTAGAGATGCAGTGCCTGGTGTCAGAGGCCTGTGGCCCCTTAGAGACTAGCAAACTTGGTTTGCTAGAGATGCAGTGCCTGGTGTCACAGACCTGTGGCCCCTTAGAGACTAGCAAACTTGGTTTGCTAGAGATGCAGTGCCTGGTGTCACAGACCTGTGGCCCCTTAGAGACTAGCAAACTTGGTTTGCTAGAGATGCAGTGCCTGGTGTCAGAGGCCTGTGGCCCCTTAGAGACTAGCAAACCTGGTTTGCTAGAGATGCAGTGCCTGGTGTCAGGCCCCTGTGGCCCCTTAGAGACTAGCAAACTTGGTTTGCTAGAGATGCAGTGCCTGGTGTCACAGACCTGTGGCCCCTTAGAGACTAGCAAACTTGGTTTGCTAGAGATGCAGTGCCTGGTGTCACAGACCTGTGGCCCCTTAGAGACTAGCAAACTTGGTTTGCTAGAGATGCAGTGCCTGGTGTCAGAGGCCTGTGGCCCCTTAGAGACTAGCAAACTTGGTTTGCTAGAGATGCAGTGCCTGGTGTCACAGACCTGTGACCCCTTAGAGACTAGCAAACTTGGTTTGCTAGAGATGCAGTGCCTGGTGTCACAGACCTGTGGCCCCTTAGAGACTAGCAAACTTGGTTTGCTAGAGATGCAGTGCCTGGTGTCAGAGGCCTGTGGCCCCTTAGACACTAGCAAACTTGGTTTGCTAGAGATGCAGTGCCTGGTGTCAGAGGCCTGTGGCCCCTTAGAGACTAGCAAACTTGGTTTGCTAGAGATGCAGTGCCTGGTGTCAGAGACCTGTGGCCCCTTAGAGACTAGCAAACCTGGTTTGCTAGAGATGCAGTGCCTGGTGTCAGGCCTGTGGCCCCTTAGAGACTAGCAAACCTGGTTTGCTAGAGCTGCAGTGCCTGGTGTCAGGCCCCTGTGGCCCCTTAGAGACTAGCAAACCTGGTTTGCTAGAGATGCAGTGCCTTGTGTCACAGACCTGTGGCCCCTTAGAGACTAGCAAACCTGGTTTGCTAGAGATGCAGTGCCTGGTGTCAGGCCTGTGGCCCCTTAGAGACTAGCAAACCTGGTTTGCTAGAGATGCAGTGCCTGGTGTCAGGCCTGTGGCCCCTTAGAGACTAGCAAACTTGGTTTGCTAGAGATGCAGTGCCTTGTGTCAGAGACCTGTGGCCCCTTAGAGACTAGCAAACTTGGTTTGCTAGAGATGCAGTGCCTGGTGTCAGGCCCCTGTGGCCCCTTAGAGACTAGCAAACCTGGTTTGCTAGAGATGCAGTGCCTGGTGTCAGGCCCCTGTGGCCCCTTAGAGACTAGCAAACCTGGTTTGCTAGAGATGCAGTGCCTGGTGTCAGGCCCCTGTGGCCCCTTAGAGACTAGCAAACTTGGTTTGCTAGAGATGCAGTGCCTGGTGTCACAGACCTGTGGCCCCTTAGAGACTAGCAAACTTGGTTTGCTAGAGATGCAGTGCCTGGTGTCACAGACCTGTGGCCCCTTAGAGACTAGCAAACTTGGTTTGCTAGAGATGCAGTGCCTGGTGTCAGAGGCCTGTGGCCCCTTAGAGACTAGCAAACTTGGTTTGCTAGAGATGCAGTGCCTGGTGTCACAGACCTGTGGCCCCTTAGAGACTAGCAAACTTGGTTTGCTAGAGATGCAGTGCCTGGTGTCAGAGGCCTGTGGCCCCTTAGAGACTAGCAAACTTGGTTTGCTAGAGATGCAGTGCCTGGTGTCAGGCCCCTGTGGCCCCTTAGAGACTAGCAAACCTGGTTTGCTAGAGATGCAGTGCCTGGTGTCAGGCCCCTGTGGCCCCTTAGAGACTAGCAAACCTGGTTTGCTAGATATGCAGTGCCTGGTGTCAGGCCCCTGTGGCCCCTTAGAGACTAGCAAACTTGGTTTGCTAGAGATGCAGTGCCTGGTGTCACAGACCTGTGGCCCCTTAGAGACTAGCAAACTTGGTTTGCTAGAGATGCAGTGCCTGGTGTCACAGACCTGTGGCCCCTTAGAGACTAGCAAACTTGGTTTGCTAGAGATGCAGTGCCTGGTGTCAGAGGCCTGTGGCCCCTTAGAGACTAGCAAACTTGGTTTGCTAGAGATGCAGTGCCTGGTGTCACAGACCTGTGGCCCCTTAGAGACTAGCAAACTTGGTTTGCTAGAGATGCAGTGCCTGGTGTCACAGACCTGTGGCCCCTTAGAGACTAGCAAACTTGGTTTGCTAGAGATGCAGTGCCTGGTGTCAGAGGCCTGTGGCCCCTTAGAGACTAGCAAACCTGGTTTGCTAGAGATGCAGTGCCTGGTGTCAGGCCCCTGTGGCCCCTTAGAGACTAGCAAACTTGGTTTGCTAGAGATGCAGTGCCTGGTGTCACAGACCTGTGGCCCCTTAGAGACTAGCAAACTTGGTTTGCTAGAGATGCAGTGCCTGGTGTCACAGACCTGTGGCCCCTTAGAGACTAGCAAACTTGGTTTGCTAGAGATGCAGTGCCTGGTGTCAGAGGCCTGTGGCCCCTTAGAGACTAGCAAACTTGGTTTGCTAGAGATGCAGTGCCTGGTGTCACAGACCTGTGACCCCTTAGAGACTAGCAAACTTGGTTTGCTAGAGATGCAGTGCCTGGTGTCACAGACCTGTGGCCCCTTAGAGACTAGCAAACTTGGTTTGCTAGAGATGCAGTGCCTGGTGTCAGAGGCCTGTGGCCCCTTAGACACTAGCAAACTTGGTTTGCTAGAGATGCAGTGCCTGGTGTCAGAGGCCTGTGGCCCCTTAGAGACTAGCAAACTTGGTTTGCTAGAGATGCAGTGCCTGGTGTCAGAGACCTGTGGCCCCTTAGAGACTAGCAAACCTGGTTTGCTAGAGATGCAGTGCCTGGTGTCAGGCCTGTGGCCCCTTAGAGACTAGCAAACCTGGTTTGCTAGAGCTGCAGTGCCTGGTGTCAGGCCCCTGTGGCCCCTTAGAGACTAGCAAACCTGGTTTGCTAGAGATGCAGTGCCTTGTGTCACAGACCTGTGGCCCCTTAGAGACTAGCAAACCTGGTTTGCTAGAGATGCAGTGCCTTGTGTCACAGACCTGTGGCCCCTTAGAGACTAGCAAACTTGGTTTGCTAGAGATGCAGTGCCTTGTGTCAGAGACCTGTGGCCCCTTAGAGACTAGCAAACTTGGTTTGCTAGAGATGCAGTGCCTGGTGTCAGAGACCTGTGGCCCCTTAGAGACTAGCAAACCTGGTTTGCTAGCGATGCAGTGCCTGGTGTCAGGCCTGTGGCCCCTTAGAGACTAGCAAACCTGGTTTGCTAGAGATGCAGTGCCTGGTGTCAGGCCTGTGGCCCCTTAGAGACTAGCAAACCTGGTTTGCTAGAGATGCAGTGCCTGGTGTCAGGCCTGTGGCCCCTTAGAGACTAGCAAACCTGGTTTGCTAGAGATGCAGTGCCTGGTGTCAGGCCTGTGGCCCCTTAGAGACTAGCAAACCTGGTTTGCTAGAGATGCAGTGCCTGGTGTCAGACCTGTGGCCCCTTAGAGACT
The DNA here is from genome assembly GCF_011386835.1 of Chrysemys picta bellii. Classification (NCBI taxonomy): domain Eukaryota; kingdom Metazoa; phylum Chordata; order Testudines; family Emydidae; genus Chrysemys; species Chrysemys picta. Next base: position 28,099 of record NW_027052995.1, read on the forward strand.
AGCAAACTTGGTTTGCTAGAGATGCAGTGCCTTGTGTCAGAGACCTGTGGCCCCTTAGAGACTAGCAAACCTGGTTTGCTAGAGATGCAGTGCCTGGTGTCAGGCCCCTGTGGCCCCTTAGAGACTAGCAAACCTGGTTTGCTAGAGATGCAGTGCCTGGTGTCAGGCCCCTGTGGCCCCTTAGAGACTAGCAAACCTGGTTTGCTAGAGATGCAGTGCCTGGTGTCAGGCCCCTGTGGCCCCTTAGAGACTAGCAAACTTGGTTTGCTAGAGATGCAGTGCCTGGTGTCACAGACCTGTGGCCCCTTAGAGACTAGCAAACTTGGTTTGCTAGAGATGCAGTGCCTGGTGTCACAGACCTGTGGCCCCTTAGAGACTAGCAAACTTGGTTTGCTAGAGATGCAGTGCCTGGTGTCAGAGGCCTGTGGCCCCTTAGAGACTAGCAAACTTGGTTTGCTAGAGATGCAGTGCCTGGTGTCAGAGACCTGTGGCCCCTTAGAGACTAGCAAACTTGGTTTGCTAGAGATGCAGTGCCTGGTGTCAGAGGCCTGTGGCCCCTTAGAGACTAGCAAACCTGGTTTGCTAGAGATGCAGTGCCTGGTGTCAGAGGCCTGTGGCCCCTTAGAGACTAGCAAACCTGGTTTGCTAGAGATGCAGTGCCTGGTGTCAGGCCCCTGTGGCCCCTTAGAGACTAGCAAACCTGGTTTGCTAGAGATGCAGTGCCTGGTGTCAGAGGCCTGTGGCCCCTTAGAGACTAGCAAACCTGGTTTGCTAGAGATGCAGTGCCTGGTGTCAGGCCCCTGTGGCCCCTTAGAGACTAGCAAACCTGGTTTGCTAGAGATGCAGTGCCTGGTGTCAGGCCCCTGTGGCCCCTTAGAGACTAGCAAACTTGGTTTGCTAGAGATGCAGTGCCTGGTGTCACAGACCTGTGGCCCCTTAGAGACTAGCAAACTTGGTTTGCTAGAGATGCAGTGCCTGGTGTCACAGACCTGTGGCCCCTTAGAGACTAGCAAACTTGGTTTGCTAGAGATGCAGTGCCTGGTGTCAGAGGCCTGTGGCCCCTTAGAGACTAGCAAACTTGGTTTGCTAGAGATGCAGTGCCTGGTGTCACAGACCTGTGGCCCCTTAGAGACTAGCAAACTTGGTTTGCTAGAGATGCAGTGCCTGGTGTCACAGACCTGTGGCCCCTTAGAGACTAGCAAACTTGGTTTGCTAGAGATGCAGTGCCTGGTGTCAGAGGCCTGTGGCCCCTTAGAGACTAGCAAACCTGGTTTGCTAGAGATGCAGTGCCTGGTGTCAGGCCCCTGTGGCCCCTTAGAGACTAGCAAACTTGGTTTGCTAGAGATGCAGTGCCTGGTGTCACAGACCTGTGGCCCCTTAGAGACTAGCAAACTTGGTTTGCTAGAGATGCAGTGCCTGGTGTCACAGACCTGTGGCCCCTTAGAGACTAGCAAACTTGGTTTGCTAGAGATGCAGTGCCTGGTGTCAGAGGCCTGTGGCCCCTTAGAGACTAGCAAACTTGGTTTGCTAGAGATGCAGTGCCTGGTGTCACAGACCTGTGACCCCTTAGAGACTAGCAAACTTGGTTTGCTAGAGATGCAGTGCCTGGTGTCACAGACCTGTGGCCCCTTAGAGACTAGCAAACTTGGTTTGCTAGAGATGCAGTGCCTGGTGTCAGAGGCCTGTGGCCCCATAGAGACTAGCAAACTTGGTTTGCTAGAGATGCAGTGCCTGGTGTCAGAGGCCTGTGGCCCCTTAGAGACTAGCAAACTTGGTTTGCTAGAGATGCAGTGCCTGGTGTCAGAGACCTGTGGCCCCTTAGAGACTAGCAAACCTGGTTTGCTAGAGATGCAGTGCCTGGTGTCAGGCCTGTGGCCCCTTAGAGACTAGCAAACCTGGTTTGCTAGAGCTGCAGTGCCTGGTGTCAGGCCCCTGTGGCCCCTTAGAGACTAGCAAACCTGGTTTGCTAGAGATGCAGTGCCTTGTGTCACAGACCTGTGGCCCCTTAGAGACTAGCAAACCTGGTTTGCTAGAGATGCAGTGCCTTGTGTCACAGACCTGTGGCCCCTTAGAGACTAGCAAACTTGGTTTGCTAGAGATGCAGTGCCTTGTGTCAGAGACCTGTGGCCCCTTAGAGACTAGCAAACTTGGTTTGCTAGAGATGCAGTGCCTGGTGTCAGAGACCTGTGGCCCCTTAGAGACTAGCAAACCTGGTTTGCTAGCGATGCAGTGCCTGGTGTCAGGCCTGTGGCCCCTTAGAGACTAGCAAACCTGGTTTGCTAGAGATGCAGTGCCCGGTGTCAGGCCTGTGGCCCCTTAGAGACTAGCAAACCTGGTTTGCTAGAGATGCAGTGCCTGGTGTCAGGCCTGTGGCCCCTTAGAGACTAGCAAACCTGGTTTGCTAGAGATGCAGTGCCTGGTGTCAGGCCTGTGGCCCCTTAGAGACTAGCAAACCTGGTTTGCTAGAGATGCAGTGCCTGGTGTCAGACCTGTGGCCCCTTAGAGACTAGCAAACTTGGTTTGCTAGAGATGCAGTGCCTTGTGTCAGAGACCTGTGGCCCCTTAGAGACTAGCAAACCTGGTTTGCTAGAGATGCAGTGCCTGGTGTCAGGCCCCTGTGGCCCCTTAGAGACTAGCAAACCTGGTTTGCTAGAGATGCAGTGCCTGGTGTCAGGCCCCTGTGGCCCCTTAGAGACTAGCAAACCTGGTTTGCTAGAGATGCAGTGCCTGGTGTCAGGCCCCTGTGGCCCCTTAGAGACTAGCAAACTTGGTTTGCTAGAGATGCAGTGCCTGGTGTCACAGACCTGTGGCCCCTTAGAGACTAGCAAACTTGGTTTGCTAGAGATGCAGTGCCTGGTGTCACAGACCTGTGGCCCCTTAGAGACTAGCAAACTTGGTTTGCTAGAGATGCAGTGCCTGGTGTCAGAGGCCTGTGGCCCCTTAGAGACTAGCAAACTTGGTTTGCTGGAGATGCAGTGCCTGGTGTCAGAGACCTGTGGCCCCTTAGAGACTAGCAAACTTGGTTTGCTAGAGATGCAGTGCCTGGTGTCAGAGGCCTGTGGCCCCTTAGAGACTAGCAAACCTGGTTTGCTAGAGATGCAGTGCCTGGTGTCAGAGGCCTGTGGCCCCTTAGAGACTAGCAAACCTGGTTTGCTAGAGATGCAGTGCCTGGTGTCAGGCCCCTGTGGCCCCTTAGAGACTAGCAAACCTGGTTTGCTAGAGATGCAGTGCCTGGTGTCAGAGGCCTGTGGCCCCTTAGAGACTAGCAAACCTGGTTTGCTAGAGATGCAGTGCCAGGTGTCAGGCCCCTGTGGCCCCTTAGAGACTAGCAAACCTGGTTTGCTAGAGATGCAGTGCCTGGTGTCAGAGGCCTGTGGACCCTTAGAGACTAGCAAACCTGGTTTGCTAGAGATGCAGTGCCTGGTGTCAGAGGCCTGTGGCCCCTTAGAGACTAGCAAACCTGGTTTGCTAGAGATGCAGTGCCTGGTGTCAGAGGCCTGTGGCCCCTTAGAGACTAGCAAACCTGGTTTGCTAGAGATGCAGTGCCTGGTGTCAGGCCCCTGTGGCCCCTTAGAGACTAGCAAACCTGGTTTGCTAGAGATGCAGTGCCTGGTGTCAGAGGCCTGTGGCCCCTTAGAGACTAGCAAACCTGGTTTGCTAGAGATGCAGTGCCTGGTGTCAGAGGCCTGTGGCCCCTTAGAGACTAGCAAACCTGGTTTGCTAGAGATGCAGTGCCTGGTGTCAGGCCCCTGTGGCCCCTTAGAGACTAGCAAACCTGGTTTGCTAGAGATGCAGTGCCTGGTGTCAGGCCCCTGTGGCCCCTTAGAGACTAGCAAACCTGGTTTGCTAGAGATGCAGTGCCTGGTGTCAGGCCCCTGTGGCCCCTTAGAGACTAGCAAACCTGGTTTGCTAGAGATGCAGTGCCTGGTGTCAGGCCCCTGTGGCCCCTTAGAGACTAGCAAACCTGGTTTGCTAGAGATGCAGTGCCTGGTGTCACAGACCTGTGGCCCCTTAGAGACTAGCAAACCTGGTTTGCTAGAGATGCAGTGCCTGGTGTCAGGCCCCTGTGGCCCCTTAGAGACTAGCAAACCTGGTTTGCTAGAGATGCAGTGCCTGGTGTCAGGCCCCTGTGGCCCCTTAGAGACTAGCAAACCTGGTTTGCTAGAGATGCAGTGCCTGGTGTCAGGCCCCTGTGGCCCCTTAGAGACTAGCAAACCTGGTTTGCTAGAGATGCAGTGCCTGGTGTCAGGCCCCTGTGGCCCCTTAGAGACTAGCAAACCTGGTTTGCTAGAGATGCAGTGCCTGGTGTCAGGCCCCTGTGGCCCCTTAGAGACTAGCAAACCTGGTTTGCTAGAGATGCAGTGCCTGGTGTCAGGCCCCTGTGGCCCCTTAGAGACTAGCAAACCTGGTTTGCTAGAGATGCAGTGCCTGGTGTCAGGCCCCTGTGGCCCCTTAGAGACTAGCAAACCTGGTTTGCTAGAGATGCAGTGCCTGGTGTCAGAGGCCTGTGGCCCCTTAGAGACTAGCAAACCTGGTTTGCTAGAGATGCAGTGCCTGGTGTCAGAGGCCTGTGGCCCCTTAGAGACTAGCAAACCTGGTTTGCTAGAGATGCAGTGCCTGGTGTCAGGCCTGTGGCCCCTTAGAGACTAGCAAACTTGGTTTGCTAGCGATGCAGTGCCTTGTGTCAGTCCTGTGGCCCCTTAGAGACTAGCAAACTTGGTTTGCTAGAGATGCAGTGACTGGTGTCAGGCCTGTGGCCCCTTAGAGACTAGCAAACCTGGTTTGCTAGAGATGCAGTGCCTGGTGTCAGGCCTGTGGCCCCTTAGAGACTAGCAAACCTGGTTTGCTAGAGATGCAGTGCCTGGTGTCAGGCCTGTGGCCCCTTAGAGACTAGCAAACCTGGTTTGCTAGAGATGCAGTGCCTGGTGTCAGGCCTGTGGCCCCTTAGAGACTAGCAAACTTGGTTTGCTAGAGATGCAGTGCCTTGTGTCAGAGACCTGTGGCCCCTTAGAGACTAGCAAACTTGGTTTGCTAGAGATGCAGTGCCTGGTGTCAGAGGCCTGTGGCCCCTTAGAGACTAGCAAACTTGGTTTGCTAGAGATGCAGTGCCTGGTGTCAGAGGCCTGTGGCCCCTTAGAGACTAGCAAACTTGGTTTGCTAGAGATGCAGTGCCTGGTGTCAGAGACCTGTGGCCCCTTAGAGACTAGCAAACCTGGTTTGCTAGAGATGCAGTGCCTGGTGTCAGGCCCCTGTGGCCCCTTAGAGACTAGCAAACCTGGTTTGCTAGAGATGCAGTGCCTGGTGTCAGAGGCCTGTGGCCCCTTAGAGACTAGCAAACCTGGTTTGCTAGAGATGCAGTGCCTGGTGTCAGGCCCCTGTGGCCCCTTAGAGACTAGCAAACCTGGTTTGCTAGAGATGCAGTGCCTGGTGTCAGGCCTGTGGCCCCTTAGAGACTAGCAAACCTGGTTTGCTAGAGATGCAGTGCCTGGTGTCAGGCCTGTGGCCCCTTAGAGACTAGCAAACCTGGTTTGCTAGAGATGCAGTGCCTGGTGTCAGGCCTGTGGCCCCTTAGAGACTAGCAAACCTGGTTTGCTAGAGATGCAGTGCCTGGTGTCAGGCCTGTGGCCCCTTAGAGACTAGCAAACCTGGTTTGCTAGAGATGCAGTGCCTGGTGTCAGAGGCCTGTGGCCCCTTAGAGACTAGCAAACCTGGTTTGCTAGAGATGCAGTGCCTGGTGTCAGGCCCCTGTGGCCCCTTAGAGACTAGCAAACCTGGTTTGCTAGAGATGCAGTGCCTGGTGTCAGAGGCCTGTGGCCCCTTAGAGACTAGCAAACCTGGTTTGCTAGAGATGCAGTGCCTGGTGTCAGGCCCCTGTGGCCCCTTAGAGACTAGCAAACCTGGTTTGCTAGAGATGCAGTGCCTGGTGTCAGGCCTGTGGCCCCTTAGAGACTAGCAAACCTGGTTTGCTAGAGATGCAGTGCCTGGTGTCAGGCCTGTGGCCCCTTAGAGACTAGCAAACCTGGTTTGCTAGAGATGCAGTGCCTGGTGTCAGGCCTGTGGCCCCTTAGAGACTAGCAAACCTGGTTTGCTAGAGATGCAGTGCCTGGTGTCAGGCCTGTGGCCCCTTAGAGACTAGCAAACCTGGTTTGCTAGAGATGCAGTGCCTTGTGTCACAGACCTGTGGCCCCTTAGAGACTAGCAAACCTGGTTTGCTAGAGATGCAGTGCCTTGTGTCACAGACCTGTGGCCCCTTAGAGACTAGCAAACTTGGTTTGCTAGAGATGCAGTGCCTTGTGTCAGAGACCTGTGGCCCCTTAGAGACTAGCAAACTTGGTTTGCTAGAGATGCAGTGCTTTGTGTCAGAGACCTGTGGCCCCTTAGAGACTAGCAAACTTGGTTTGCTAGCGATGCAGTGCCTTGTGTCAGAGACCTGTGGCCCCTTAGGGACTAGCAAACCTGGTTTGCTAGAGATGCAGTGCCTGGTGTCAGGCCTGTGGCCCCTTAGAGACTAGCAAACCTGGTTTGCTAGAGATGCAGTGCCTGGTGTCAGGCCTGTGGCCCCTTAGAGACTAGCAAATTGGTTTGCTAGCGATGCAGTGCCTTGTGTCAGGCCTGTGGCCCCTTAGAGACTAGCAAACCTGGTTTGCTAGAGATGCAGTGCCTGGTGTCAGGCCTGTGGCCCCTTAGAGACTAGCAAACCTGGTTTGCTAGAGATGCAGTGCCTGGTGTCAGGCCTGTGGCCCCTTAGAGACTAGCAAACCTGGTTTGCTAGAGATGCAGTGCCTGGTGTCAGGCCTGTGGCCCCTTAGAGACTAGCAAACCTGGTTTGCTAGAGATGCAGTGCCTTGTGTCAGGCCTGTGGCCCCTTAGAGACTAGCAAACTTGGTTTGCTAGAGATGCAGTGCCTTGTGTCAGAGACCTGTGGCCCCTTAGAGACTAGCAAACTTGGTTTGCTAGAGATGCAGTGCCTGGTGTCAGGCCCCTGTGGCCCCTTAGAGACTAGCAAACCTGGTTTGCTAGAGATGCAGTGCCTGGTGTCAGGCCTGTGGCCCCTTAGAGACTAGCAAACTTGGTTTGCTAGAGATGCAGTGCCTGGTGTCACAGACCTGTGGCCCCTTAGAGACTAGCAAACTTGGTTTGCTAGATATGCAGTGCCTGGTGTCACAGACCTGTGGCCCCTTAGAGACTAGCAAACTTGGTTTGCTAGAGATGCAGTGCCTGGTGTCAGACGCCTGTGGCCCCTTAGAGACTAGCAAACTTGGTTTGCTAGAGATGCAGTGCCTGGTGTCAGAGGCCTGTGGCCCCTTAGAGACTAGCAAACCTGGTTTGCTAGAGATGCAGTGCCTGGTGTCAGAGACCTGTGGCCCCTTAGAGACTAGCAAACCTGGTTTGCTAGAGATGCAGTGCCTGGTGTCAGAGGCCTGTGGCCCCTTAGAGACTAGCAAACCTGGTTTGCTAGAGATGCAGTGCCTGGTGTCAGGCCCCTGTGGCCCCTTAGAGACTAGCAAACCTGGTTTGCTAGAGATGCAGTGCCTGGTGTCAGGCCTGTGGCCCCTTAGAGACTAGCAAACCTGGTTTGCTAGAGATGCAGTGCCTGGTGTCAGGCCTGTGGCCCCTTAGAGACTAGCAAACCTGGTTTGCTAGAGATGCAGTGCCTTGTGTCAGGCCTGTGGCCCCTTAGAGACTAGCAAACTTGGTTTGCTAGAGATGCAGTGCCTTGTGTCAGAGACCTGTGGCCCCTTAGAGACTAGCAAACTTGGTTTGCTAGAGATGCAGTGCCTGGTGTCAGGCCCCTGTGGCCCCTTAGAGACTAGCAAACCTGGTTTGCTAGAGATGCAGTGCCTGGTGTCAGGCCTGTGGCCCCTTAGAGACTAGCAAACTTGGTTTGCTAGAGATGCAGTGCCTGGTGTCACAGACCTGTGGCCCCTTAGAGACTAGCAAACTTGGTTTGCTAGATATGCAGTGCCTGGTGTCACAGACCTGTGGCCCCTTAGAGACTAGCAAACTTGGTTTGCTAGAGATGCAGTGCCTGGTGTCAGACGCCTGTGGCCCCTTAGAGACTAGCAAACTTGGTTTGCTAGAGATGCAGTGCCTGGTGTCAGAGGCCTGTGGCCCCTTAGAGACTAGCAAACCTGGTTTGCTAGAGATGCAGTGCCTGGTGTCAGAGACCTGTGGCCCCTTAGAGACTAGCAAACCTGGTTTGCTAGAGATGCAGTGCCTGGTGTCAGAGGCCTGTGGCCCCTTAGAGACTAGCAAACCTGGTTTGCTAGAGATGCAGTGCCTGGTGTCAGGCCCCTGTGGCCCCTTAGAGACTAGCAAACCTGGTTTGCTAGAGATGCAGTGCCTGGTGTCAGGCCTGTGGCCCCTTAGAGACTAGCAAACCTGGTTTGCTAGAGATGCAGTGCCTTGTGTCACAGACCTGTGGCCCCTTAGAGACTAGCAAACCTGGTTTGCTAGAGATGCAGTGCCTTGTGTCACAGACCTGTGGCCCCTTAGAGACTAGCAAACTTGGTTTGCTAGAGATGCAGTGCCTTGTGTCAGAGACCTGTGGCCCCTTAGAGACTAGCAAACTTGGTTTGCTAGAGATGCAGTGCCTTGTGTCAGAGACCTGTGGCCCCTTAGAGACTAGCAAACTTGGTTTGCTAGCGATGCAGTGCCTTGTGTCAGAGACCTGTGGCCCCTTAGAGACTAGCAAACTTGGTTTGCTAGAGATGCAGTGCCTTGTGTCAGAGACCTGTGGCCCCTTAGAGACTAGCAAACCTGGTTTGCTAGATATGCAGTGCCTTGTGTCAGGCCTGTGGCCCCTTAGAGACTAGCAAACCTGGTTTGCTAGAGATGCAGTGCCTGGTGTCAGGCCTGTGGCCCCTTAGAGACTAGCAAACTTGGTTTGCTAGCGATGCAGTGCCTTGTGTCAGGCCTGTGGCCCCTTAGAGACTAGCAAACCTGGTTTGCTAGAGATGCAGTGCCTGGTGTCAGGCCTGTGGCCCCTTAGAGACTAGCAAACCTGGTTTGCTAGAGATGCAGTGCCTGGTGTCAGGCCTGTGGCCCCTTAGAGACTAGCAAACCTGGTTTGCTAGAGATGCAGTGCCTGGTGTCAGGCCTGTGGCCCCTTAGAGACTAGCAAACTTGGTTTGCTAGAGATGCAGTGCCTGGTGTCAGGCCCCTGTGGCCCCTTAGAGACTAGCAAACCTGGTTTGCTAGAGATGCAGTGCCTGGTGTCAGGCCCCTGTGGCCCCTTAGAGACTAGCAAACCTGGTTTGCTAGAGATGCAGTGCCTGGTGTCAGGCCCCTGTGGCCCCTTAGAGACTAGCAAACTTGGTTTGCTAGAGATGCAGTGCCTGGTGTCACAGACCTGTGGCCCCTTAGAGACTAGCAAACTTGGTTTGCTAGATATGCAGTGCCTGGTGTCACAGACCTGTGGCCCCTTAGAGACTAGCAAACTTGGTTTGCTAGAGATGCAGTGCCTGGTGTCAGAGGCCTGTGGCCCCTTAGAGACTAGCAAACTTGGTTTGCTAGAGATGCAGTGCCTGGTGTCACAGACCTGTGGCCCCTTAGAGACTAGCAAACCTGGTTTGCTAGAGATGCAGTGCCTGGTGTCAGAGGCCTGTGGCCCCTTAGAGACTAGCAAACCTGGTTTGCTAGAGATGCAGTGCCTGGTGTCAGGCCCCTGTGGCCCCTTAGAGACTAGCAAACCTGGTTTGCTAGAGATGCAGTGCCTGGTTTCAGAGGCCTGTGGCCCCTTAGAGACTAGCAAACCTGGTTTGCTAGAGATGCAGTGCCTGGTGTCAGGCCCCTGTGGCCCCTTAGAGACTAGCAAACCTGGATTGCTAGAGATGCAGTGCCTGGTGTCAGACCTGTGGCCCCTTAGAGACTAGCAAACCTGGTTTGCTAGAGATGCAGTGCCTGGTGTCAGGCCTGTGGCCCCTTAGAGACTAGCAAACCTGGTTTGCTAGAGATGCAGTGCCTGGTGTCAGGCCTGTGGCCCCTTAGAGACTAGCAAACCTGGTTTGCTAGCGATGCAGTGCCTGGTGTCAGGCCTGTGGCCCCTTAGAGACTAGCAAACCTGGTTTGCTAGAGATGCAGTGCCTGGTGTCAGGCCTGTGGCCCCTTAGAGACTAGCAAACCTGGTTTGCTAGAGATGCAGTGCCTGGTGTCAGGCCTGTGGCCCCTTAGAGACTAGCAAACTTGGTTTGCTAGAGATGCAGTGCCTTGTGTCAGAGACCTGTGGCCCCTTAGAGACTAGCAAACTTGGTTTGCTAGAGATGCAGTGCCTGGTGTCAGGCCCCTGTGGCCCCTTAGAGACTAGCAAACCTGGTTTGCTAGAGATGCAGTGCCTGGTGTCAGGCCTGTGGCCCCTTAGAGACTAGCAAACTTGGTTTGCTAGAGATGCAGTGCCTGGTGTCACAGACCTGTGGCCCCTTAGAGACTAGCAAACTTGGTTTGCTAGATATGCAGTGCCTGGTGTCACAGACCTGTGGCCCCTTAGAGACTAGCAAACTTGGTTTGCTAGAGATGCAGTGCCTGGTGTCAGAGGCCTGTGGCCCCTTAGAGACTAGCAAACTTGGTTTGCTAGAGATGCAGTGCCTGGTGTCAGAGGCCTGTGGCCCCTTAGAGACTAGCAAACCTGGTTTGCTAGAGATGCAGTGCCTGGTGTCAGAGACCTGTGGCCCCTTAGAGACTAGCAAACCTGGTTTGCTAGAGATGCAGTGCCTGGTGTCAGAGGCCTGTGGCCCCTTAGAGACTAGCAAACCTGGTTTGCTAGAGATGCAGTGCCTGGTGTCAGGCCCCTGTGGCCCCTTAGAGACTAGCAAACCTGGTTTGCTAGAGATGCAGTGCCTGGTGTCAGGCCTGTGGCCCCTTAGAGACTAGCAAACCTGGTTTGCTAGAGATGCAGTGCCTGGTGTCAGGCCTGTGGCCCCTTAGAGACTAGCAAACCTGGTTTGCTAGAGATGCAGTGCCTGGTGTCAGGCCTGTGGCCCCTTAGAGACTAGCAAACCTGGTTTGCTAGAGATGCAGTGCCTGGTGTCAGGCCTGTGGCCCCTTAGAGACTAGCAAACTTGGTTTGCTAGAGATGCAGTGCCCGGTGTCACAGACCTGTGGCTGCTTAGAGACTAGCAAACTTGGTTTGCTAGAGATGCAGTGCCTGGTGTCAGAGGCCTGTGGCCCCTTAGAGACTAGCAAACTTGGTTTGCTAGAGATGCAGTGCCTGGTGTCAGAGGCCTGTGGCCCCTTAGAGACTAGCAAACTTGGTTTGCTAGAGATGCAGTGCCTGGTGTCAGAGACCTGTGGCCCCTTAGAGACTAGCAAACCTGGTTTGCTAGAGATGCAGTGCCTGGTGTCAGGCCCCTGTGGCCCCTTAGAGACTAGCAAACCTGGTTTGCTCGAGATGCAGTGCCTGGTGTCAGAGGCCTGTGGCCCCTTAGAGACTAGCAAACCTGGTTTGCTAGAGATGCAGTGCCTGGTGTCAGAGGCCTGTGGCCCCTTAGAGACTAGCAAACCTGGTTTGCTAGAGATGCAGTGCCTGGTGTCAGGCCTGTGGCCCCTTAGAGACTGGCAAACCTGGTTTGCTAGAGATGCAGTGCCTTGTGTCAGGCCTGTGGCCCCTTACTGCATCTCTAGCAAACCAGGTTTGCTAGTCTCTAAGGGGCCACAGGCCTGACACAAGGCACTGCATCTCTAGCAAACCAGGTTTGCTAGAGATGCAGTGCCTGGTGTCAGGCCTGTGGCCCCTTAGAGACTAGCAAACCTGGTTTGCTAGAGATGCAGTGCCTGGTGTCAGAGACCTGTGGCCCCTTAGAGACTAGCAAACCTGGTTTGCTAGAGATGCAGTGCCTGGTGTCAGAGACCTGTGGCCCCTTAGAGACTAGCAAACCTGGTTTGCTAGCGATGCAGTGCCTGGTGTCAGAGACCTGTGGCCCCTTAGAGACTAGCAAACTTGGTTTGCTAGCGATGCAGTGCCTTGTGTCAGAGACCTGTGGCCCCTTAGAGACTAGCAAACTTGGTTTGCTAGATATGCAGTGCCTGGTGTCACAGACCTGTGGCCCCTTAGAGACTAGCAAACTTGGTTTGCTAGAGATGCAGTGCCTGGTGTCAGAGGCCTGTGGCCCCTTAGAGACTAGCAAACTTGGTTTGCTAGAGATGCAGTGCCTGGTGTCAGAGGCCTGTGGCCCCTTAGAGACTAGCAAACTTGGTTTGCTAGAGATGCAGTGCCTGGTGTCACAGACCTGTGGCCCCTTAGAGACTAGCAAACCTGGTTTGCTAGAGATGCAGTGCCTGGTGTCAGAGGCCTGTGGCCCCTTAGAGACTAGCAAACCTGGTTTGCTAGAGATGCAGTGCCTGGTGTCAGGCCCCTGTGGCCCCTTAGAGACTAGCAAACCTGGTTTGCTAGAGATGCAGTGCCTGGTTTCAGAGGCCTGTGGCCCCTTAGAGACTAGCAAACCTGGTTTGCTAGAGATGCAGTGCCTGGTGTCAGGCCCCTGTGGCCCCTTAGAGACTAGCAAACCTGGATTGCTAGAGATGCAGTGCCTGGTGTCAGGCCTGTGGCCCCTTAGAGACTAGCAAACCTGGTTTGCTAGAGATGCAGTGCCTGGTGTCAGAGGCCTGTGGCCCCTTAGAGACTAGCAAACCTGGTTTGCTAGAGATGCAGTGCCTGGTGTCAGGCCCCTGTGGCCCCTTAGAGACTAGCAAACCTGGTTTGCTAGAGATGCAGTGCCTGGTGTCAGGCCTGTGGCCCCTTAGAGACTAGCAAACCTGGTTTGCTAGAGATGCAGTGCCTGGTGTCAGGCCTGTGGCCCCTTAGAGACTAGCAAACCTGGTTTGCTAGAGATGCAGTGCCTGGTGTCAGGCCTGTGGCCCCTTAGAGACTAGCAAACCTGGTTTGCTAGAGATGCAGTGCCTGGTGTCAGGCCTGTGGCCCCTTAGAGACTAGCAAACCTGGTTTGCTAGAGATGCAGTGCCTGGTGTCAGAGGCCTGTGGCCCCTTAGAGACTAGCAAACCTGGTTTGCTAGAGATGCAGTGCCTGGTGTCAGGCCCCTGTGGCCCCTTAGAGACTAGCAAACCTGGTTTGCTAGAGATGCAGTGCCTGGTGTCAGAGGCCTGTGGCCCCTTAGAGACTAGCAAACCTGGTTTGCTAGAGATGCAGTGCCTGGTGTCAGGCCCCTGTGGCCCCTTAGAGACTAGCAAACCTGGTTTGCTAGAGATGCAGTGCCTGGTGTCAGGCCTGTGGCCCCTTAGAGACTAGCAAACCTGGTTTGTTAGAGATGCAGTGCCTGGTGTCAGGCCTGTGGCCCCTTAGAGACTAGCAAACCTGGTTTGCTAGAGATGCAGTGCCTGGTGTCAGGCCTGTGGCCCCTTAGAGACTAGCAAACCTGGTTTGCTAGAGATGCAGTGCCTGGTGTCAGGCCTGTGGCCCCTTAGAGACTAGCAAACCTGGTTTGCTAGAGATGCAGTGCCTTGTGTCACAGACCTGTGGCCCCTTAGAGACTAGCAAACCTGGTTTGCTAGAGATGCAGTGCCTTGTGTCACAGACCTGTGGCCCCTTATAGACTAGCAAACTTGGTTTGCTAGAGATGCAGTGCCTTGTGTCAGAGACCTGTGGCCCCTTAGAGACTAGCAAACTTGGTTTGCTAGAGATGCAGTGCTTTGTGTCAGAGACCTGTGGCCCCTTAGAGACTAGCAAACTTGGTTTGCTAGCGATGCAGTGCCTTGTGTCAGAGACCTGTGGCCCCTTAGGGACTAGCAAACCTGGTTTGCTAGAGATGCAGTGCCTGGTGTCAGGCCTGTGGCCAATTAGAGACTAGCAAACCTGGTTTGCTAGAGATGCAGTGCCTGGTGTCAGGCCTGTGGCCCCTTAGAGACTAGCAAATTGGTTTGCTAGCGATGCAGTGCCTTGTGTCAGGCCTGTGGCCCCTTAGAGACTAGCAAACCTGGTTTGCTAGAGATGCAGTGCCTGGTGTCAGGCCTGTGGCCCCTTAGAGACTAGCAAACCTGGTTTGCTAGAGATGCAGTGCCTGGTGTCAGGCCTGTGGCCCCTTAGAGACTAGCAAACCTGGTTTGCTAGAGATGCAGTGCCTGGTGTCAGGCCTGTGGCCCCTTAGAGACTAGCAAACCTGGTTTGCTAGAGATGCAGTGCCTTGTGTCAGGCCTGTGGCCCCTTAGAGACTAGCAAACTTGGTTTGCTAGAGATGCAGTGCCTTGTGTCAGAGACCTGTGGCCCCTTAGAGACTAGCAAACTTGGTTTGCTAGAGATGCAGTGCCTGGTGTCAGGCCCCTGTGGCCCCTTAGAGACTAGCAAACCTGGTTTGCTAGAGATGCAGTGCCTGGTGTCAGGCCTGTGGCCCCTTAGAGACTAGCAAACTTGGTTTGCTAGAGATGCAGTGCCTGGTGTCACAGACCTGTGGCCCCTTAGAGACTAGCAAACTTGGTTTGCTAGATATGCAGTGCCTGGTGTCACAGACCTGTGGCCCCTTAGAGACTAGCAAACTTGGTTTGCTAGAGATGCAGTGCCTGGTGTCAGACGCCTGTGGCCCCTTAGAGACTAGCAAACTTGGTTTGCTAGAGATGCAGTGCCTGGTGTCAGAGGCCTGTGGCCCCTTAGAGACTAGCAAACCTGGTTTGCTAGAGATGCAGTGCCTGGTGTCAGGCCTGTGGCCCCTTAGAGACAAGCAAACCTGGTTTGCTAGAGATGCAGTGCCTGGTGTCAGGCCTGTGGCCCCTTAGAGACTAGCAAACCTGGTTTGCTAGAGATGCAGTGCCTGGTGTCAGAGGCCTGTGGCCCCTTAGAGACTAGCAAACCTGGTTTGCTAGAGATGCAGTGCCTGGTGTCAGAGACCTGTGGCCCCTTAGAGACTAGCAAACCTGGTTTGCTAGAGATGCAGTGCCTGGTGTCAGAGACCTGTGGCCCCTTAGAGACTAGCAAACCTGGTTTGCTAGAGATGCAGTGCCTGGTGTCAGAGGCCTGTGGCCCCTTAGAGACTAGCAAACCTGGTTTGCTAGAGATGCAGTGCCTGGTGTCAGGCCCCTGTGGCCCCTTAGAGACTAGCAAACCTGGTTTGCTAGAGATGCAGTGCCTGGTGTCAGGCCTGTGGCCCCTTAGAGACTAGCAAACCTGGTTTGCTAGAGATGCAGTGCCTGGTGTCAGGCCTGTGGCCCCTTAGAGACTAGCAAATTGGTTTGCTAGCGATGCAGTGCCTTGTGTCAGGCCTGTGGCCCCTTAGAGACTAGCAAACCTGGTTTGCTAGAGATGCAGTGCCTGGTGTCAGGCCTGTGGCCCCTTAGAGACTAGCAAACCTGGTTTGCTAGAGATGCAGTGCCTGGTGTCAGGCCTGTGGCCCCTTAGAGACTAGCAAACCTGGTTTGCTAGAGATGCAGTGCCTGGTGTCAGGCCTGTGGCCCCTTAGAGACTAGCAAACCTGGTTTGCTAGAGATGCAGTGCCTTGTGTCAGGCCTGTGGCCCCTTAGAGACTAGCAAACTTGGTTTGCTAGAGATGCAGTGCCTTGTGTCAGAGACCTGTGGCCCCTTAGAGACTAGCAAACTTGGTTTGCTAGAGATGCAGTGCCTGGTGTCAGGCCCCTGTGGCCCCTTAGAGACTAGCAAACCTGGTTTGCTAGAGATGCAGTGCCTGGTGTCAGGCCTGTGGCCCCTTAGAGACTAGCAAACTTGGTTTGCTAGAGATGCAGTGCCTGGTGTCACAGACCTGTGGCCCCTTAGAGACTAGCAAACTTGGTTTGCTAGATATGCAGTGCCTGGTGTCACAGACCTGTGGCCCCTTAGAGACTAGCAAACTTGGTTTGCTAGAGATGCAGTGCCTGGTGTCAGACGCCTGTGGCCCCTTAGAGACTAGCAAACTTGGTTTGCTAGAGATGCAGTGCCTGGTGTCAGAGGCCTGTGGCCCCTTAGAGACTAGCAAACCTGGTTTGCTAGAGATGCAGTGCCTGGTGTCAGAGACCTGTGGCCCCTTAGAGACTAGCAAACCTGGTTTGCTAGAGATGCAGTGCCTGGTGTCAGAGGCCTGTGGCCCCTTAGAGACTAGCAAACCTGGTTTGCTAGAGATGCAGTGCCTGGTGTCAGGCCCCTGTGGCCCCTTAGAGACTAGCAAACCTGGTTTGCTAGAGATGCAGTGCCTGGTGTCAGGCCTGTGGCCCCTTAGAGACTAGCAAACCTGGTTTGCTAGAGATGCAGTGCCTGGTGTCAGGCCTGTGGCCCCTTAGAGACTAGCAAACCTGGTTTGCTAGAGATGCAGTGCCTGGTGTCAGGCCTGTGGCCCCTTAGAGACTAGCAAACCTGGTTTGCTAGAGATGCAGTGCCTGGTGTCAGGCCTGTGGCCCCTTAGAGACTAGCAAACCTGGTTTGCTAGAGATGCAGTGCCTTGTGTCACAGACCTGTGGCCCCTTAGAGACTAGCAAACCTGGTTTGCTAGAGATGCAGTGCCTTGTGTCACAGACCTGTGGCCCCTTAGAGACTAGCAAACTTGGTTTGCTAGAGATGCAGTGCCTTGTGTCAGAGACCTGTGGCCCCTTAGAGACTAGCAAACTTGGTTTGCTAGAGATGCAGTGCCTTGTGTCAGAGACCTGTGGCCCCTTAGAGACTAGCAAACTTGGTTTGCTAGCGATGCAGTGCCTTGTGTCAGAGACCTGTGGCCCCTTAGAGACTAGCAAACTTGGTTTGCTAGAGATGCAGTGCCTTGTGTCAGAGACCTGTGGCCCCTTAGAGACTAGCAAACCTGGTTTGCTAGATATGCAGTGCCTGGTGTCAGGCCTGTGGCCCCTTAGAGACTAGCAAACCTGGTTTGCTAGAGATGCAGTGCCTGGTGTCAGGCCTGTGGCCCCTTAGAGACTAGCAAACTTGGTTTGCTAGCGATGCAGTGCCTTGTGTCAGGCCTGTGGCCCCTTAGAGACTAGCAAACCTGGTTTGCTAGAGATGCAGTGCCTGGTGTCAGGCCTGTGGCCCCTTAGAGACTAGCAAACCTGGTTTGCTAGAGATGCAGTGCCTGGTGTCAGGCCTGTGGCCCCTTAGAGACTAGCAAACCTGGTTTGCTAGAGATGCAGTGCCTGGTGTCAGGCCTGTGGCCCCTTAGAGACTAGCAAACCTGGTTTGCTAGAGATGCAGTGCCTGGTGTCAGGCCTGTGGCCCCTTAGAGACTAGCAAACTTGGTTTGCTAGAGATGCAGTGCCTTGTGTCAGAGACCTGTGGCCCCTTAGAGACTAGCAAACTTGGTTTGCTAGAGATGCAGTGCCTGGTGTCAGGCCCCTGTGGCCCCTTAGAGACTAGCAAACCTGGTTTGCTAGAGATGCAGTGCCTGGTGTCAGGCCCCTGTGGCCCCTTAGAGACTAGCAAACCTGGTTTGCTAGAGATGCAGTGCCTGGTGTCAGGCCCCTGTGGCCCCTTAGAGACTAGCAAACTTGGTTTGCTAGAGATGCAGTGCCTGGTGTCACAGACCTGTGGCCCCTTAGAGACTAGCAAACTTGGTTTGCTAGATATGCAGTGCCTGGTGTCACAGACCTGTGGCCCCTTAGAGACTAGCAAACTTGGTTTGCTAGAGATGCAGTGCCTGGTGTCAGAGGCCTGTGGCCCCTTAGAGACTAGCAAACTTGGTTTGCTAGAGATGCAGTGCCTGGTGTCAGAGGCCTGTGGCCCCTTAGAGACTAGCAAACTTGGTTTGCTAGAGATGCAGTGCCTGGTGTCACAGACCTGTGGCCCCTTAGAGACTAGCAAACCTGGTTTGCTAGAGATGCAGTGCCTGGTGTCAGAGGCCTGTGGCCCCTTAGAGACTAGCAAACCTGGTTTGCTAGAGATGCAGTGCCTGGTGTCAGGCCCCTGTGGCCCCTTAGAGACTAGCAAACCTGGTTTGCTAGAGATGCAGTGCCTGGTTTCAGAGGCCTGTGGCCCCTTAGAGACTAGCAAACCTGGTTTGCTAGAGATGCAGTGCCTGGTGTCAGGCCCCTGTGGCCCCTTAGAGACTAGCAAACCTGGATTGCTAGAGATGCAGTGCCTGGTGTCAGACCTGTGGCCCCTTAGAGACTAGCAAACCTGGTTTGCTAGAGATGCAGTGCCTGGTGTCAGGCCTGTGGCCCCTTAGAGACTAGCAAACCTGGTTTGCTAGAGATGCAGTGCCTGGTGTCAGGCCTGTGGCCCCTTAGAGACTAGCAAACCTGGTTTGCTAGCGATGCAGTGCCTGGTGTCAGGCCTGTGGCCCCTTAGAGACTAGCAAACCTGGTTTGCTAGAGATGCAGTGCCTGGTGTCAGGCCTGTGGCCCCTTAGAGACTAGCAAACCTGGTTTGCTAGAGATGCAGTGCCTGGTGTCAGGCCTGTGGCCCCTTAGAGACTAGCAAACTTGGTTTGCTAGAGATGCAGTGCCTTGTGTCAGAGACCTGTGGCCCCTTAGAGACTAGCAAACTTGGTTTGCTAGAGATGCAGTGCCTGGTGTCAGGCCCCTGTGGCCCCTTAGAGACTAGCAAACCTGGTTTGCTAGAGATGCAGTGCCTGGTGTCAGGCCTGTGGCCCCTTAGAGACTAGCAAACTTGGTTTGCTAGAGATGCAGTGCCTGGTGTCACAGACCTGTGGCCCCTTAGAGACTAGCAAACTTGGTTTGCTAGATATGCAGTGCCTGGTGTCACAGACCTGTGGCCCCTTAGAGACTAGCAAACTTGGTTTGCTAGAGATGCAGTGCCTGGTGTCAGAGGCCTGTGGCCCCTTAGAGACTAGCAAACTTGGTTTGCTAGAGTTGCAGTGCCTGGTGTCAGGCCTGTGGCCCCTTAGAGACTAGCAAACTTGGTTTGCTAGAGATGCAGTGCCTTGTGTCAGAGACCTGTGGCCCCTTAGAGACTAGCAAACTTGGTTTGCTAGAGATGCAGTGCCTGGTGTCAGGCCCCTGTGGCCCCTTAGAGACTAGCAAACCTGGTTTGCTAGAGATGCAGTGCCTGGTGTCAGGCCTGTGGCCCCTTAGAGACTAGCAAACTTGGTTTGCTAGAGATGCAGTGCCTGGTGTCACAGACCTGTGGCCCCTTAGAGACTAGCAAACTTGGTTTGCTAGATATGCAGTGCCTGGTGTCACAGACCTGTGGCCCCTTAGAGACTAGCAAACTTGGTTTGCTAGAGATGCAGTGCCTGGTGTCAGAGGCCTGTGGCCCCTTAGAGACTAGCAAACCTGGTTTGCTAGAGATGCAGTGCCTGGTGTCAGAGACCTGTGGCCCCTTAGAGACTAGCAAACCTGGTTTGCTAGAGATGCAGTGCCTGGTGTCAGAGGCCTGTGGCCCCTTAGAGACTAGCAAACCTGGTTTGCTAGAGATGCAGTGCCTGGTGTCAGGCCCCTGTGGCCCCTTAGAGACTAGCAAACCTGGTTTGCTAGAGATGCAGTGCCTGGTGTCAGGCCTGTGGCCCCTTAGAGACTAGCAAACCTGGTTTGCTAGAGATGCAGTGCCTGGTGTCAGGCCTGTGGCCCCTTAGAGACTAGCAAACCTGGTTTGCTAGAGATGCAGTGCCTGGTGTCAGGCCTGTGGCCCCTTAGAGACTAGCAAACCTGGTTTGCTAGAGATGCAGTGCCTGGTGTCAGGCCTGTGGCCCCTTAGAGACTAGCAAACTTGGTTTGCTAGAGATGCAGTGCCCGGTGTCACAGACCTGTGGCCGCTTAGAGACTAGCAAACTTGGTTTGCTAGAGATGCAGTGCCTGGTGTCAGAGGCCTGTGGCCCCTTAGAGACTAGCAAACTTGGTTTGCTAGAGATGCAGTGCCTGGTGTCAGAGGCCTGTGGCCCCTTAGAGACTAGCAAACTTGGTTTGCTAGAGATGCAGTGCCTGGTGTCAGAGACCTGTGGCCCCTTAGAGACTAGCAAACCTGGTTTGCTAGAGATGCAGTGCCTGGTGTCAGGCCCCTGTGGCCCCTTAGAGACTAGCAAACCTGGTTTGCTCGAGATGCAGTGCCTGGTGTCAGAGGCCTGTGGCCCCTTAGAGACTAGCAAACCTGGTTTGCTAGAGATGCAGTGCCTGGTGTCAGAGGCCTGTGGCCCCTTAGAGACTAGCAAACCTGGTTTGCTAGAGATGCAGTGCCTGGTGTCAGGCCTGTGGCCCCTTAGAGACTGGCAGACCTGGTTTGCTAGAGATGCAGTGCCTTGTGTCAGGCCTGTGGCCCCTTACTGCATCTCTAGCAAACCAGGTTTGCTAGTCTCTAAGGGGCCACAGGCCTGACACAAGGCACTGCATCTCTAGCAAACCAGGTTTGCTAGAGATGCAGTGCCTGGTGTCAGGCCTGTGGCCCCTTAGAGACTAGCAAACCTGGTTTGCTAGAGATGCAGTGCCTGGTGTCAGAGACCTGTGGCCCCTTAGAGACTAGCAAACCTGGTTTGCTAGAGATGCAGTGCCTGGTGTCAGAGACCTGTGGCCCCTTAGAGACTAGCAAACCTGGTTTGCTAGCGATGCAGTGCCTGGTGTCAGAGACCTGTGGCCCCTTAGAGACTAGCAAACTTGGTTTGCTAGCGATGCAGTGCCTTGTGTCAGAGACCTGTGGCCCCTTAGAGACTAGCAAACTTGGTTTGCTAGATATGCAGTGCCTGGTGTCACAGACCTGTGGCCCCTTAGAGACTAGCAAACTTGGTTTGCTAGAGATGCAGTGCCTGGTGTCAGAGGCCTGTGGCCCCTTAGAGACTAGCAAACTTGGTTTGCTAGAGATGCAGTGCCTGGTGTCAGAGGCCTGTGGCCCCTTAGAGACTAGCAAACTTGGTTTGCTAGAGATGCAGTGCCTGGTGTCACAGACCTGTGGCCCCTTAGAGACTAGCAAACCTGGTTTGCTAGAGATGCAGTGCCTGGTGTCAGAGGCCTGTGGCCCCTTAGAGACTAGCAAACCTGGTTTGCTAGAGATGCAGTGCCTGGTGTCAGGCCCCTGTGGCCCCTTAGAGACTAGCAAACCTGGTTTGCTAGAGATGCAGTGCCTGGTTTCAGAGGCCTGTGGCCCCTTAGAGACTAGCAAACCTGGTTTGCTAGAGATGCAGTGCCTGGTGTCAGGCCCCTGTGGCCCCTTAGAGACTAGCAAACCTGGATTGCTAGAGATGCAGTGCCTGGTGTCAGGCCTGTGGCCCCTTAGAGACTAGCAAACCTGGTTTGCTAGAGATGCAGTGCCTGGTGTCAGGCCTGTGGCCCCTTAGAGACTAGCAAACCTGGTTTGCTAGAGATGCAGTGCCTGGTGTCAGGCCTGTGGCCCCTTAGAGACTAGCAAACCTGGTTTGCTAGCGATGCAGTGCCTGGTGTCAGGCCTGTGGCCCCTTAGAGACTAGCAAACCTGGTTTGCTAGAGATGCAGTGCCTGGTGTCAGGCCTGTGGCCCCTTAGAGACTAGCAAACCTGGTTTGCTAGAGATGCAGTGCCTGGTGTCAGGCCTGTGGCCCCTTAGAGACTAGCAAACTTGGTTTGCTAGAGATGCAGTGCCTTGTGTCAGAGACCTGTGGCCCCTTAGAGACTAGCAAACTTGGTTTGCTAGAGATGCAGTGCCTGGTGTCAGGCCCCTGTGGCCCCTTAGAGACTAGCAAACCTGGTTTGCTAGAGATGCAGTGCCTGGTGTCAGGCCTGTGGCCCCTTAGAGACTAGCAAACTTGGTTTGCTAGAGATGCAGTGCCTGGTGTCACAGACCTGTGGCCCCTTAGAGACTAGCAAACTTGGTTTGCTAGATATGCAGTGCCTTTTGTCACAGACCTGTGGCCCCTTAGAGACTAGCAAACTTGGTTTGCTAGAGATGCAGTGCCTGGTGTCAGAGGCCTGTGGCCCCTTAGAGACTAGCAAACTTGGTTTGCTAGAGATGCAGTGCCTGGTGTCAGAGGCCTGTGGCCCCTTAGAGACTAGCAAACTTGGTTTGCTAGAGATGCAGTGCCTGGTGTCACAGACCTGTGGCCCCTTAGAGACTAGCAAACCTGGTTTGCTAGAGATGCAGTGCCTGGTGTCAGAGGCCTGTGGCCCCTTAGAGACTAGCAAACCTGGTTTGCTAGAGATGCAGTGCCTGGTGTCAGGCCCCTGTGGCCCCTTAGAGACTAGCAAACCTGGTTTGCTAGAGATGCAGTGCCTGGTTTCAGAGGCCTGTGGCCCCTTAGAGACTAGCAAACCTGGTTTGCTAGAGATGCAGTGCCTGGTGTCAGGCCCCTGTGGCCCCTTAGAGACTAGCAAACCTGGATTGCTAGAGATGCAGTGCCTGGTGTCAGGCCTGTGGCCCCTTAGAGACTAGCAAACCTGGTTTGCTAGAGATGCAGTGCCTGGTGTCAGGCCTGTGGCCCCTTAGAGACTAGCAAACCTGGTTTGCTAGAGATGCAGTGCCTGGTGTCAGGCCTGTGGCCCCTTAGAGACTAGCAAACCTGGTTTGCTAGCGATGCAGTGCCTGGTGTCAGGCCTGTGGCCCCTTAGAGACTAGCAAACCTGGTTTGCTAGAGATGCAGTGCCTGGTGTCAGGCCTGTGGCCCCTTAGAGACTAGCAAACCTGGTTTGCTAGAGATGCAGTGCCTGGTGTCAGGCCTGTGGCCCCTTAGAGACTAGCAAACTTGGTTTGCTAGAGATGCAGTGCCTTGTGTCAGAGACCTGTGGCCCCTTAGAGACTAGCAAACTTGGTTTGCTAGAGATGCAGTGCCTGGTGTCAGGCCCCTGTGGCCCCTTAGAGACTAGCAAACCTGGTTTGCTAGAGATGCAGTGCCTGGTGTCAGGCCTGTGGCCCCTTAGAGACTAGCAAACTTGGTTTGCTAGAGATGCAGTGCCTGGTGTCACAGACCTGTGGCCCCTTAGAGACTAGCAAACTTGGTTTGCTAGATATGCAGTGCCTTTTGTCACAGACCTGTGGCCCCTTAGAGACTAGCAAACTTGGTTTGCTAGAGATGCAGTGCCTGGTGTCAGAGGCCTGTGGCCCCTTAGAGACTAGCAAACTTGGTTTGCTAGAGATGCAGTGCCTGGTGTCAGAGGCCTGTGGCCCCTTAGAGACTAGCAAACCTGGTTTGCTAGAGATGCAGTGCCTGGTGTCAGAGACCTGTGGCCCCTTAGAGACTAGCAAACCTGGTTTGCTAGAGATGCAGTGCCTGGTGTCAGAGGCCTGTGGCCCCTTAGAGACTAGCAAACCTGGTTTGCTAGAGATGCAGTGCCTGGTGTCAGGCCCCTGTGGCCCCTTAGAGACTAGCAAACCTGGTTTGCTAGAGATGCAGTGCCTGGTGTCAGGCCTGTGGCCCCTTAGAGACTAGCAAACCTGGTTTGCTAGAGATGCAGTGCCTGGTGTCAGGCCTGTGGCCCCTTAGAGACTAGCAAACCTGGTTTGCTAGAGATGCAGTGCCTGGTGTCAGGCCTGTGGCCCCTTAGAGACTAGCAAACCTGGTTTGCTAGAGATGCAGTGCCTGGTGTCAGGCCTGTGGCCCCTTAGAGACTAGCAAACTTGGTTTGCTAGAGATGCAGTGCCCGGTGTCACAGACCTGTGGCCGCTTAGAGACTAGCAAACTTGGTTTGCTAGAGATGCAGTGCCTGGTGTCAGAGGCCTGTGGCCCCTTAGAGACTAGCAAACTTGGTTTGCTAGAGATGCAGTGCCTGGTGTCAGAGGCCTGTGGCCCCTTAGAGACTAGCAAACTTGGTTTGCTAGAGATGCAGTGCCTGGTGTCAGAGGCCTGTGGCCCCTTAGAGACTAGCAAACTTGGTTTGCTAGAGATGCAGTGCCTGGTGTCAGAGACCTGTGGCCCCTTAGAGACTAGCAAACCTGGTTTGCTAGAGATGCAGTGCCTGGTGTCAGGCCCCTGTGGCCCCTTAGAGACTAGCAAACCTGGTTTGCTCGAGATGCAGTGCCTGGTGTCAGAGGCCTGTGGCCCCTTAGAGACTAGCAAACCTGGTTTGCTAGAGATGCAGTGCCTGGTGTCAGAGGCCTGTGGCCCCTTAGAGACTAGCAAACCTGGTTTGCTAGAGATGCAGTGCCTGGTGTCAGGCCTGTGGCCCCTTAGAGACTGGCAAACCTGGTTTGCTAGAGATGCAGTGCCTTGTGTCAGGCCTGTGGCCCCTTACTGCATCTCTAGCAAACCAGGTTTGCTAGTCTCTAAGGGGCCACAGGCCTGACACAAGGCACTGCATCTCTAGCAAACCAGGTTTGCTAGAGATGCAGTGCCTGGTGTCAGGCCTGTGGCCCCTTAGAGACTAGCAAACCTGGTTTGCTAGAGATGCAGTGCCTGGTGTCAGGCCCCTGTGGCCCCTTAGAGACTAGCAAACCTGGTTTGCTAGAGATGCAGTGCCTGGTGTCAGGCCTGTGGCCCCTTAGAGACTAGCAAACCTGGTTTGCTAGAGATGCAGTGCCTGGTGTCAGGCCTGTGGCCCCTTAGAGACTAGCAAACCTGGTTTGCTAGAGATGCAGTGCCTGGTGTCAGGCCTGTGGCCCCTTAGAGACTAGCAAACCTGGTTTGCTAGAGATGCAGTGCCTGGTGTCAGGCCTGTGGCCCCTTAGAGACTAGCAAACCTGGTTTGCTAGAGATGCAGTGCCTTGTGTCACAGACCTGTGGCCCCTTAGAGACTAGCAAACCTGGTTTGCTAGAGATGCAGTGCCTTGTGTCACAGACCTGTGGCCCCTTAGAGACTAGCAAACTTGGTTTGCTAGAGATGCAGTGCCTTGTGTCAGAGACCTGTGGCCCCTTAGAGACTAGCAAACTTGGTTTGCTAGAGATGCAGTGCCTTGTGTCAGAGACCTGTGGCCCCTTAGAGACTAGCAAACTTGGTTTGCTAGCGATGCAGTGCCTTGTGTCAGAGACCTGTGGCCCCTTAGAGACTAGCAAACTTGGTTTGCTAGAGATGCAGTGCCTTGTGTCAGAGACCTGTGGCCCCTTAGAGACTAGCAAACCTGGTTTGCTAGATATGCAGTGCCTGGTGTCAGGCCTGTGGCCCCTTAGAGACTAGCAAACCTGGTTTGCTAGAGATGCAGTGCCTGGTGTCAGGCCTGTGGCCCCTTAGAGACTAGCAAACTTGGTTTGCTAGCGATGCAGTGCCTTGTGTCAGGCCTGTGGCCCCTTAGAGACTAGCAAACCTGGTTTGCTAGAGATGCAGTGCCTGGTGTCAGGCCTGTGGCCCCTTAGAGACTAGCAAACCTGGTTTGCTAGAGATGCAGTGCCTGGTGTCAGGCCTGTGGCCCCTTAGAGACTAGCAAACCTGGTTTGCTAGAGATGCAGTGCCTGGTGTCAGGCCTGTGGCCCCTTAGAGACTAGCAAACCTGGTTTGCTAGAGATGCAGTGCCTGGTGTCAGGCCTGTGGCCCCTTAGAGACTAGCAAACTTGGTTTGCTAGAGATGCAGTGCCTTGTGTCAGAGACCTGTGGCCCCTTAGAGACTAGCAAACTTGGTTTGCTAGAGATGCAGTGCCTGGTGTCAGGCCCCTGTGGCCCCTTAGAGACTAGCAAACCTGGTTTGCTAGAGATGCAGTGCCTGGTGTCAGGCCCCTGTGGCCCCTTAGAGACTAGCAAACCTGGTTTGCTAGAGATGCAGTGCCTGGTGTCAGGCCCCTGTGGCCCCTTAGAGACTAGCAAACTTGGTTTGCTAGAGATGCAGTGCCTGGTGTCACAGACCTGTGGCCCCTTAGAGACTAGCAAACTTGGTTTGCTAGATATGCAGTGCCTGGTGTCACAGACCTGTGGCCCCTTAGAGACTAGCAAACTTGGTTTGCTAGAGATGCAGTGCCTGGTGTCAGAGGCCTGTGGCCCCTTAGAGACTAGCAAACTTGGTTTGCTAGAGATGCAGTGCCTGGTGTCAGAGGCCTGTGGCCCCTTAGAGACTAGCAAACTTGGTTTGCTAGAGATGCAGTGCCTGGTGTCACAGACCTGTGGCCCCTTAGAGACTAGCAAACCTGGTTTGCTAGAGATGCAGTGCCTGGTGTCAGAGGCCTGTGGCCCCTTAGAGACTAGCAAACCTGGTTTGCTAGAGATGCAGTGCCTGGTGTCAGGCCCCTGTGGCCCCTTAGAGACTAGCAAACCTGGTTTGCTAGAGATGCAGTGCCTGGTTTCAGAGGCCTGTGGCCCCTTAGAGACTAGCAAACCTGGTTTGCTAGAGATGCAGTGCCTGGTGTCAGGCCCCTGTGGCCCCTTAGAGACTAGCAAACCTGGATTGCTAGAGATGCAGTGCCTGGTGTCAGACCTGTGGCCCCTTAGAGACTAGCAAACCTGGTTTGCTAGAGATGCAGAGCCTGGTGTCAGGCCTGTGGCCCCTTAGAGACTAGCAAACCTGGTTTGCTAGAGATGCAGTGCCTGGTGTCAGGCCTGTGGCCCCTTAGAGACTAGCAAACCTGGTTTGCTAGCGATGCAGTGCCTGGTGTCAGGCCTGTGGCCCCTTAGAGACTAGCAAACCTGGTTTGCTAGAGATGCAGTGCCTGGTGTCAGGCCTGTGGCCCCTTAGAGACTAGCAAACCTGGTTTGCTAGAGATGCAGTGCCTGGTGTCAGGCCTGTGGCCCCTTAGAGACTAGCAAACTTGGTTTGCTAGAGATGCAGTGCCTTGTGTCAGAGACCTGTGGCCCCTTAGAGACTAGCAAACTTGGTTTGCTAGAGATGCAGTGCCTGGTGTCAGGCCCCTGTGGCCCCTTAGAGACTAGCAAACCTGGTTTGCTAGAGATGCAGTGCCTGGTGTCAGGCCTGTGGCCCCTTAGAGACTAGCAAACTTGGTTTGCTAGAGATGCAGTGCCTGGTGTCACAGACCTGTGGCCCCTTAGAGACTAGCAAACTTGGTTTGCTAGATATGCAGTGCCTGGTGTCACAGACCTGTGGCCCCTTAGAGACTAGCAAACTTGGTTTGCTAGAGATGCAGTGCCTGGTGTCAGAGGCCTGTGGCCCCTTAGAGACTAGCAAACTTGGTTTGCTAGCGATGCAGTGCCTGGTGTCAGAGACCTGTGGCCCCTTAGAGACTAGCAAACTTGGTTTGCTAGATATGCAGTGCCTGGTGTCACAGACCTGTGGCCCCTTAGAGACTAGCAAACTTGGTTTGCTAGAGATGCAGTGCCTGGTGTCAGAGGCCTGTGGCCCCTTAGAGACTAGCAAACTTGGTTTGCTAGAGATGCAGTGCCTGGTGTCAGAGGCCTGTGGCCCCTTAGAGACTAGCAAACTTGGTTTGCTAGAGATGCAGTGCCTGGTGTCACAGACCTGTGGCCCCTTAGAGACTAGCAAACCTGGTTTGCTAGAGATGCAGTGCCTGGTGTCAGAGGCCTGTGGCCCCTTAGAGACTAGCAAACCTGGTTTGCTAGAGATGCAGTGCCTGGTGTCAGGCCCCTGTGGCCCCTTAGAGACTAGCAAACCTGGTTTGCTAGAGATGCAGTGCCTGGTTTCAGAGGCCTGTGGCCCCTTAGAGACTAGCAAACCTGGTTTGCTAGAGATGCAGTGCCTGGTGTCAGGCCCCTGTGGCCCCTTAGAGACTAGCAAACCTGGATTGCTAGAGATGCAGTGCCTGGTGTCAGGCCTGTGGCCCCTTAGAGACTAGCAAACCTGGTTTGCTAGAGATGCAGTGCCTGGTGTCAGGCCTGTGGCCCCTTAGAGACTAGCAAACCTGGTTTGCTAGAGATGCAGTGCCTGGTGTCAGGCCTGTGGCCCCTTAGAGACTAGCAAACCTGGTTTGCTAGCGATGCAGTGCCTGGTGTCAGGCCTGTGGCCCCTTAGAGACTAGCAAACCTGGTTTGCTAGAGATGCAGTGCCTGGTGTCAGGCCTGTGGCCCCTTAGAGACTAGCAAACCTGGTTTGCTAGAGATGCAGTGCCTGGTGTCAGGCCTGTGGCCCCTTAGAGACTAGCAAACTTGGTTTGCTAGAGATGCAGTGCCTTGTGTCAGAGACCTGTGGCCCCTTAGAGACTAGCAAACTTGGTTTGCTAGAGATGCAGTGCCTGGTGTCAGGCCCCTGTGGCCCCTTAGAGACTAGCAAACCTGGTTTGCTAGAGATGCAGTGCCTGGTGTCAGGCCTGTGGCCCCTTAGAGACTAGCAAACTTGGTTTGCTAGAGATGCAGTGCCTGGTGTCACAGACCTGTGGCCCCTTAGAGACTAGCAAACTTGGTTTGCTAGATATGCAGTGCCTGGTGTCACAGACCTGTGGCCCCTTAGAGACTAGCAAACTTGGTTTGCTAGAGATGCAGTGCCTGGTGTCAGAGGCCTGTGGCCCCTTAGAGACTAGCAAACTTGGTTTGCTAGAGATGCAGTGCCTGGTGTCAGAGGCCTGTGGCCCCTTAGAGACTAGCAAACCTGGTTTGCTAGAGATGCAGTGCCTGGTGTCAGAGACCTGTGGCCCCTTAGAGACTAGCAAACCTGGTTTGCTAGAGATGCAGTGCCTGGTGTCAGAGGCCTGTGGCCCCTTAGAGACTAGCAAACCTGGTTTGCTAGAGATGCAGTGCCTGGTGTCAGGCCCCTGTGGCCCCTTAGAGACTAGCAAACCTGGTTTGCTAGAGATGCAGTGCCTGGTGTCAGGCCTGTGGCCCCTTAGAGACTAGCAAACCTGGTTTGCTAGAGATGCAGTGCCTGGTGTCAGGCCTGTGGCCCCTTAGAGACTAGCAAACCTGGTTTGCTAGAGATGCAGTGCCTGGTGTCAGGCCTGTGGCCCCTTAGAGACTAGCAAACCTGGTTTGCTAGAGATGCAGTGCCTGGTGTCAGGCCTGTGGCCCCTTAGAGACTAGCAAACTTGGTTTGCTAGAGATGCAGTGCCCGGTGTCACAGACCTGTGGCCGCTTAGAGACTAGCAAACTTGGTTTGCTAGAGATGCAGTGCCTGGTGTCAGAGGCCTGTGGCCCCTTAGAGACTAGCAAACTTGGTTTGCTAGAGATGCAGTGCCTGGTGTCAGAGGCCTGTGGCCCCTTAGAGACTAGCAAACTTGGTTTGCTAGAGATGCAGTGCCTGGTGTCAGAGACCTGTGGCCCCTTAGAGACTAGCAAACCTGGTTTGCTAGAGATGCAGTGCCTGGTGTCAGGCCCCTGTGGCCCCTTAGAGACTAGCAAACCTGGTTTGCTCGAGATGCAGTGCCTGGTGTCAGAGGCCTGTGGCCCCTTAGAGACTAGCAAACCTGGTTTGCTAGAGATGCAGTGCCTGGTGTCAGAGGCCTGTGGCCCCTTAGAGACTAGCAAACCTGGTTTGCTAGAGATGCAGTGCCTGGTGTCAGGCCTGTGGCCCCTTAGAGACTGGCAAACCTGGTTTGCTAGAGATGCAGTGCCTTGTGTCAGGCCTGTGGCCCCTTACTGCATCTCTAGCAAACCAGGTTTGCTAGTCTCTAAGGGGCCACAGGCCTGACACAAGGCACTGCATCTCTAGCAAACCAGGTTTGCTAGAGATGCAGTGCCTGGTGTCAGGCCTGTGGCCCCTTAGAGACTAGCAAACCTGGTTTGCTAGAGATGCAGTGCCTGGTGTCAGAGACCTGTGGCCCCTTAGAGACTAGCAAACCTGGTTTGCTAGAGATGCAGTGCCTGGTGTCAGAGACCTGTGGCCCCTTAGAGACTAGCAAACCTGGTTTGCTAGCGATGCAGTGCCTTGTGTCAGAGACCTGTGGCCCCTTAGAGACTAGCAAACTTGGTTTGCTAGAGATGCAGTGCCTTGTGTCAGAGACCTGTGGCCCCTTAGAGACTAGCAAACTTGGTTTGCTAGCGATGCAGAGTCTTGTGTCAGAGACCTGTGGCCCCTTAGAGACTAGCAAACTTGGTTTGCTAGCGATGCAGTGCCTTGTGTGAGAGACCTGTGGCCCCTTAGAGACTAGCAAACTTGGTTTGCTAGAGATGCAGTGCCTG
Organism: Chrysemys picta bellii; assembly: GCF_011386835.1. NCBI lineage: Eukaryota > Metazoa > Chordata > Testudines > Emydidae > Chrysemys > Chrysemys picta. The sequence goes on from NW_027052995.1 coordinate 57,805, forward strand.
GTGTCAGAGACCTGTGGCCCCTTAGAGACTAGCAAACCTGGTTTGCTAGAGATGCAGTGCCTGGTGTCAGGCCTGTGGCCCCTTAGAGACTAGCAAACCTGGTTTGCTAGAGATGCAGTGCCTGGTGTCACAGGCCTGTGGCCCCTTAGAGACTAGCAAACCTTGTTTGCTAGAGATGCAGTGCCTGGTGTCACAGACCTGTGGCCCCTTAGAGACTAGCAAACCTGGTTTGCTAGAGATGCAGTGCCTTGTGTCAGAGACCTGTGGCCCCTTAGAGACTAGCAAACTTGGTTTGCTAGCGATGCAGTGCCTTGTGTCAGAGACCTGTGGCCCCTTAGAGACTAGCAAACTTGGTTTGTAGAGGTGCAGTGCCTTGTGTCAGAGACCTGTGGCCCCTTAGAGACTAGCAAACTTGGTTTGCTAGCGATGCAGTGCCTTGTGTCAGAGACCTGTGGCCCCTTAGAGACTAGCAAACTTGGTTTGCTAGAGATGCAGTGCCTTGTGTCAGAGACCTGTGGCCCCTTAGAGACTAGCAAACTTGGTTTGCTAGAGATGCAGTGCCTTGTGTCAGAGACCTGTGGCCCCTTAGAGAGTAGCAAACTTGGTTTGCTAGAGATGCAGTGCCTTGTGTCAGAGACCTGTGGCCCGTTAGAGACTAGCAAACTTGGTTTGCTAGAGATGCAGTGCCTTGTGTCAGAGACCTGTGGCCCCTTAGAGACTAGCAAACTTGGTTTGCTAGCGATGCAGTGCCTTGTGTCAGAGACCTGTGGCCCCTTAGAGACTAGCAAACTTGGTTTGCTAGCGATGCAGTGCCTTGTGTCAGAGACCTGTGGCCCCTTAGAGACTAGCAAACTTGGTTTGCTAGCGATGTAGTGCCTTGTGTCAGAGACCTGTGGCCCCTTAGAGACTAGCAAACTTGGTTTGCTAGCGATGCAGTGCCTTGTGTCAGAGACCTGTGGCCCCTTAGAGACTAGCAAACTTGGTTTGCTAGCGATGCAGTGCCTTGTGTCAGAGACCTGTGGCCCCTTAGAGACTAGCAAACTTGGTTTGCTAGCGATGCAGTGCCTTGTGTCAGAGACCTGTGGCCCCTTAGAGACTAGCAAACTTGGTTTGCTAGAGATGCAGTGCCTTGTGTCAGAGACCTGTGGCCCCTTAGAGACTAGCAAACTTGGTTTGCTAGAGATGCAGTGCCTTGTGTCAGAGACCTGTGGCCCCTTAGAGACTAGCAAACTTGGTTTGCTAGAGATGCAGTGCCTTGTGTCAGAGACCTGTGGCCCCTTAGAGACTAGCAAACCTGGTTTGCTAGCGATGCAGTGCCTTGTGTCAGAGACCTGTGGCCCCTTAGAGACTAGCAAACTTGGTTTGCTAGAGATGCAGTGCCTTGTGTCAGAGACCTGTGGCCCCTTAGAGACTAGCAAACTTGGTTTGCTAGAGATGCAGTGCCTGGTGTCACAGACCTGTGGCCCCTTAGAGACTAGCAAACTTGGTTTGCTAGAGATGCAGTGCCTTGTGTCAGAGACCTGTGGCCCCTTAGAGACTAGCAAACTTGGTTTGCTAGAGATGCAGTGCCTTGTGTCAGAGACCTGTGGCCCCTTAGAGACTAGCAAACTTGGTTTGCTAGAGATGCAGTGCCTTGTGTCAGAGACCTGTGGCCCCTTAGAGACTAGCAAACTTGGTTTGCTAGAGATGCAGTGCCTTGTGTCAGAGACCTGTGGCCCCTTAGAGACTAGCAAACCTGGTTTGCTAGCGATGCAGTGCCTTGTGTCAGAGACCTGTGGCCCCTTAGAGACTAGCAAACCTGGTTTGCTAGAGATGCAGTGCCTTGTGTCAGAGACCTGTGGCCCCTTAGAGACTAGCAAACCTGGTTTGCTAGAGATGCAGTGCCTGGTGTCAGAGACCTGTGGCCCCTTAGAGACTAGCAAACCTGGTTTGCTAGAGATGCAGTGCCTGGTGTCAGAGGCCTGTGGCCCCTTAGAGACTAGCAAACCTGGTTTGCTAGAGATGCAGTGCCTGGTGTCAGGCCCCTGTGGCCCCTTAGAGACTAGCAAACCTGGTTTGCTAGAGATGCAGTGCCTGGTGTCAGGCCCCTGTGGCCCCTTAGAGACTAGCAAACCTGGTTTGCTAGAGATGCAGTGCCTGGTGTCAGGCCCCTGTGGCCCCTTAGAGACTAGCAAACCTGGTTTGCTAGAGATGCAGTGCCTGGTGTCAGGCCCCTGTGGCCCCTTAGAGATTAGCAAACCTGGTTTGCTAGAGATGCAGTGCCTGGTGTCAGGCCCCTGTGGCCCCTTAGAGACTAGCAAACCTGGTTTGCTAGAGATGCAGTGCCTGGTGTCAGGCCCCTGTGGCCCCTTAGAGACTAGCAAACCTGGTTTGCTAGAGATGCAGTGCCTGGTGTCAGGCCCCTGTGGCCCCTTAGAGACTAGCAAACCTGGTTTGCTAGAGATGCAGTGCCTGGTGTCAGGCCCCTGTGGCCCCTTAGAGACTAGCAAACCTGGTTTGCTAGAGATGCAGTGCCTGGTGTCAGGCCCCTGTGGCCCCTTAGAGACTAGCAAACTTGGTTTGCTAGAGATGCAGTGCCTTGTGTCAGAGACCTGTGGCCCCTTAGAGACTAGCAAACTTGGTTTGCTAGAGATGCAGTGCCTTGTGTCAGAGACCTGTGGCCCCTTAGAGACTAGCAAACTTGGTTTGCTAGAGATGCAGTGCCTTGTGTCAGAGACCTGTGGCCCCTTAGAGACTAGCAAACTTGGTTTGCTAGAGATGCAGTGCCTTGTGTCAGAGACCTGTGGCCCCTTAGAGACTAGCAAACTTGGTTTGCTAGAGATGCAGTGCCTTGTGTCAGAGACCTGTGGCCCCTTAGAGACTAGCAAACTTGGTTTGCTAGAGATGCAGTTCCTTGTGTCAGAGACCTGTGGCCCCTTAGAGACTAGCAAACCTGGTTTGCTAGCGATGCAGTGCCTTGTGTCAGAGACCTGTGGCCCCTTAGAGACTAGCAAACCTGGTTTGCTAGCGATGCAGTGCCTTGTGTCAGAGACCTGTGGCCCCTTAGAGACTAGCAAACCTGGTTTGCTAGAGATGCAGTGCCTGGTGTCAGAGACCTGTGGCCCCTTAGAGACTAGCAAACCTGGTTTGCTAGAGATGCAGTGCCTGGTGTCAGAGGCCTGTGGCCCCTTAGAGACTAGCAAACCTGGTTTGCTAGAGATGCAGTGCCTGGTGTCAGGCCCCTGTGGCCCCTTAGAGACTAGCAAACCTGGTTTGCTAGAGATGCAGTGCCTGGTGTCAGGCCCCTGTGGCCCCTTAGAGACTAGCAAACCTGGTTTGCTAGAGATGCAGTGCCTGGTGTCAGGCCCCTGTGGCCCCTTAGAGACTAGCAAACCTGGTTTGCTAGAGATGCAGTGCCTGGTGTCAGGCCCCTGTGGCCCCTTAGAGACTAGCAAACCTGGTTTGCTAGAGATGCAGTGCCTGGTGTCAGGCCTGTGGCCCCTTAGAGACTAGCAAACCTGGTTTGCTAGAGATGCAGTGCCTCGTGTCAGGCCTCTGGCCTCTTAGAGACTAGCAAACCTGGTTTGCTAGAGATGCAGTGCCTGGTGTCAGGCCTGTGGCCCCTTAGAGACTAGCAAACCTGGTTTGCTAGAGATGCAGTGCCTGGTGTCAGGCCTGTGGCCCCTTAGAGACTAGCAAACCTGGTTTGCTAGAGATGCAGTGCCTGGTGTCAGGCCTGTGGCCCCTTAGAGACTAGCAAACCTGGTTTGCTAGAGATGCAGTGCCTGGTGTCACAGACCTGTGGCCCCTTAGAGACTAGCAAACCTGGTTTGCTAGAGATGCAGTGCCTGGTGTCAGGCCTGTGGCCCCTTAGAGACTAGCAAACCTGGTTTGCTAGAGATGCAGTGCCTGGTGTCAGGCCTGTGGCCCCTTAGAGACTAGCAAACCTGGTTTGCTAGAGATGCAGTGCCTGGTGTCAGGCCTGTGGCCCCTTAGAGACTAGCAAACTTGGTTTGCTAGAGATGCAGTGCCCGGTGTCACAGACCTGTGGCCGCTTAGAGACTAGCAAACTTGGTTTGCTAGAGATGCAGTGCCTGGTGTCAGAGGCCTGTGGCCCCTTAGAGACTAGCAAACTTGGTTTGCTAGAGATGCAGTGCCTGGTGTCAGAGGCCTGTGGCCCCTTAGAGACTAGCAAACTTGGTTTGCTAGAGATGCAGTGCCTGGTGTCAGAGACCTGTGGCCCCTTAGAGACTAGCAAACCTGGTTTGCTAGAGATGCAGTGCCTGGTGTCAGGCCCCTGTGGCCCCTTAGAGACTAGCAAACCTGGTTTGCTCGAGATGCAGTGCCTGGTGTCAGAGGCCTGTGGCCCCTTAGAGACTAGCAAACCTGGTTTGCTAGAGATGCAGTGCCTGGTGTCAGAGGCCTGTGGCCCCTTAGAGACTAGCAAACCTGGTTTGCTAGAGATGCAGTGCCTGGTGTCAGGCCTGTGGCCCCTTAGAGACTGGCAAACCTGGTTTGCTAGAGATGCAGTGCCTTGTGTCAGGCCTGTGGCCCCTTACTGCATCTCTAGCAAACCAGGTTTGCTAGTCTCTAAGGGGCCACAGGCCTGACACAAGGCACTGCATCTCTAGCAAACCAGGTTTGCTAGAGATGCAGTGCCTGGTGTCAGGCCTGTGGCCCCTTAGAGACTAGCAAACCTGGTTTGCTAGAGATGCAGTGCCTGGTGTCAGAGACCTGTGGCCCCTTAGAGACTAGCAAACCTGGTTTGCTAGAGATGCAGTGCCTGGTGTCAGAGACCTGTGGCCCCTTAGAGACTAGCAAACCTGGTTTGCTAGCGATGCAGTGCCTTGTGTCAGAGACCTGTGGCCCCTTAGAGACTAGCAAACTTGGTTTGCTAGAGATGCAGTGCCTTGTGTCAGAGACCTGTGGCCCCTTAGAGACTAGCAAACTTGGTTTGCTAGCGATGCAGAGTCTTGTGTCAGAGACCTGTGGCCCCTTAGAGACTAGCAAACTTGGTTTGCTAGCGATGCAGTGCCTTGTGTGAGAGACCTGTGGCCCCTTAGAGACTAGCAAACTTGGTTTGCTAGAGATGCAGTGCCTGGTGTCAGAGACCTGTGGCCCCTTAGAGACTAGCAAACCTGGTTTGCTAGAGATGCAGTGCCTGGTGTCAGGCCTGTGGCCCCTTAGAGACTAGCAAACCTGGTTTGCTAGAGATGCAGTGCCTGGTGTCACAGGCCTGTGGCCCCTTAGAGACTAGCAAACCTTGTTTGCTAGAGATGCAGTGCCTGGTGTCACAGACCTGTGGCCCCTTAGAGACTAGCAAACCTGGTTTGCTAGAGATGCAGTGCCTTGTGTCAGAGACCTGTGGCCCCTTAGAGACTAGCAAACTTGGTTTGCTAGCGATGCAGTGCCTTGTGTCAGAGACCTGTGGCCCCTTAGAGACTAGCAAACTTGGTTTGTAGAGGTGCAGTGCCTTGTGTCAGAGACCTGTGGCCCCTTAGAGACTAGCAAACTTGGTTTGCTAGCGATGCAGTGCCTTGTGTCAGAGACCTGTGGCCCCTTAGAGACTAGCAAACTTGGTTTGCTAGAGATGCAGTGCCTTGTGTCAGAGACCTGTGGCCCCTTAGAGACTAGCAAACTTGGTTTGCTAGAGATGCAGTGCCTTGTGTCAGAGACCTGTGGCCCCTTAGAGACTAGCAAACTTGGTTTGCTAGAGATGCAGTGCCTTGTGTCAGAGACCTGTGGCCCGTTAGAGACTAGCAAACTTGGTTTGCTAGAGATGCAGTGCCTTGTGTCAGAGACCTGTGGCCCCTTAGAGACTAGCAAACTTGGTTTGCTAGCGATGCAGTGCCTTGTGTCAGAGACCTGTGGCCCCTTAGAGACTAGCAAACTTGGTTTGCTAGCGATGTAGTGCCTTGTGTCAGAGACCTGTGGCCCCTTAGAGACTAGCAAACTTGGTTTGCTAGCGATGCAGTGCCTTGTGTCAGAGACCTGTGGCCCCTTAGAGACTAGCAAACTTGGTTTGCTAGCGATGCAGTGCCTTGTGTCAGAGACCTGTGGCCCCTTAGAGACTAGCAAACTTGGTTTGCTAGCGATGCAGTGCCTTGTGTCAGAGACCTGTGGCCCCTTAGAGACTAGCAAACTTGGTTTGCTAGAGATGCAGTGCCTTGTGTCAGAGACCTGTGGCCCCTTAGAGACTAGCAAACTTGGTTTGCTAGAGATGCAGTGCCTTGTGTCAGAGACCTGTGGCCCCTTAGAGACTAGCAAACTTGGTTTGCTAGAGATGCAGTGCCTTGTGTCAGAGACCTGTGGCCCCTTAGAGACTAGCAAACCTGGTTTGCTAGCGATGCAGTGCCTTGTGTCAGAGACCTGTGGCCCCTTAGAGACTAGCAAACTTGGTTTGCTAGAGATGCAGTGCCTTGTGTCAGAGACCTGTGGCCCCTTAGAGACTAGCAAACTTGGTTTGCTAGAGATGCAGTGCCTGGTGTCACAGACCTGTGGCCCCTTAGAGACTAGCAAACTTGGTTTGCTAGAGATGCAGTGCCTTGTGTCAGAGACCTGTGGCCCCTTAGAGACTAGCAAACTTGGTTTGCTAGAGATGCAGTGCCTTGTGTCAGAGACCTGTGGCCCCTTAGAGACTAGCAAACTTGGTTTGCTAGAGATGCAGTGCCTTGTGTCAGAGACCTGTGGCCCCTTAGAGACTAGCAAACTTGGTTTGCTAGAGATGCAGTGCCTTGTGTCAGAGACCTGTGGCCCCTTAGAGACTAGCAAACCTGGTTTGCTAGCGATGCAGTGCCTTGTGTCAGAGACCTGTGGCCCCTTAGAGACTAGCAAACCTGGTTTGCTAGAGATGCAGTGCCTTGTGTCAGAGACCTGTGGCCCCTTAGAGACTAGCAAACCTGGTTTGCTAGAGATGCAGTGCCTGGTGTCAGAGACCTGTGGCCCCTTAGAGACTAGCAAACCTGGTTTGCTAGAGATGCAGTGCCTGGTGTCAGAGGCCTGTGGCCCCTTAGAGACTAGCAAACCTGGTTTGCTAGAGATGCAGTGCCTGGTGTCAGGCCCCTGTGGCCCCTTAGAGACTAGCAAACCTGGTTTGCTAGAGATGCAGTGCCTGGTGTCAGGCCCCTGTGGCCCCTTAGAGACTAGCAAACCTGGTTTGCTAGAGATGCAGTGCCTGGTGTCAGGCCCCTGTGGCCCCTTAGAGACTAGCAAACCTGGTTTGCTAGAGATGCAGTGCCTGGTGTCAGGCCCCTGTGGCCCCTTAGAGATTAGCAAACCTGGTTTGCTAGAGATGCAGTGCCTGGTGTCAGGCCCCTGTGGCCCCTTAGAGACTAGCAAACCTGGTTTGCTAGAGATGCAGTGCCTGGTGTCAGGCCCCTGTGGCCCCTTAGAGACTAGCAAACCTGGTTTGCTAGAGATGCAGTGCCTGGTGTCAGGCCCCTGTGGCCCCTTAGAGACTAGCAAACCTGGTTTGCTAGAGATGCAGTGCCTGGTGTCAGGCCCCTGTGGCCCCTTAGAGACTAGCAAACCTGGTTTGCTAGAGATGCAGTGCCTGGTGTCAGGCCCCTGTGGCCCCTTAGAGACTAGCAAACTTGGTTTGCTAGAGATGCAGTGCCTTGTGTCAGAGACCTGTGGCCCCTTAGAGACTAGCAAACTTGGTTTGCTAGAGATGCAGTGCCTTGTGTCAGAGACCTGTGGCCCCTTAGAGACTAGCAAACTTGGTTTGCTAGAGATGCAGTGCCTTGTGTCAGAGACCTGTGGCCCCTTAGAGACTAGCAAACTTGGTTTGCTAGAGATGCAGTGCCTTGTGTCAGAGACCTGTGGCCCCTTAGAGACTAGCAAACTTGGTTTGCTAGAGATGCAGTGCCTTGTGTCAGAGACCTGTGGCCCCTTAGAGACTAGCAAACTTGGTTTGCTAGAGATGCAGTTCCTTGTGTCAGAGACCTGTGGCCCCTTAGAGACTAGCAAACCTGGTTTGCTAGCGATGCAGTGCCTTGTGTCAGAGACCTGTGGCCCCTTAGAGACTAGCAAACCTGGTTTGCTAGCGATGCAGTGCCTTGTGTCAGAGACCTGTGGCCCCTTAGAGACTAGCAAACCTGGTTTGCTAGAGATGCAGTGCCTGGTGTCACAGACCTGTGGCCCCTTAGAGACTAGCAAACCTGGTTTGCTAGAGATGCAGTGCCTGGTGTCAGAGGCCTGTGGCCCCTTAGAGACTAGCAAACCTGGTTTGCTAGAGATGCAGTGCCTGGTGTCAGGCCCCTGTGGCCCCTTAGAGACTAGCAAACCTGGTTTGCTAGAGATGCAGTGCCTGGTGTCAGGCCCCTGTGGCCCCTTAGAGACTAGCAAACCTGGTTTGCTAGAGATGCAGTGCCTGGTGTCAGGCCCCTGTGGCCCCTTAGAGACTAGCAAACCTGGTTTGCTAGAGATGCAGTGCCTGGTGTCAGGCCCCTGTGGCCCCTTAGAGACTAGCAAACCTGGTTTGCTAGAGATGCAGTGCCTGGTGTCAGGCCTGTGGCCCCTTAGAGACTAGCAAACCTGGTTTGCTAGAGATGCAGTGCCTCGTGTCAGGCCTCTGGCCTCTTAGAGACTAGCAAACCTGGTTTGCTAGAGATGCAGTGCCTGGTGTCAGGCCTGTGGCCCCTTAGAGACTAGCAAACCTGGTTTGCTAGAGATGCAGTGCCTGGTGTCAGGCCTGTGGCCCCTTAGAGACTAGCAAACCTGGTTTGCTAGAGATGCAGTGCCTGGTGTCAGGCCTGTGGCCCCTTAGAGACTAGCAAACCTGGTTTGCTAGAGATGCAGTGCCTGGTGTCACAGACCTGTGACCCCTTAGAGACTAGCAAACTTGGTTTGCTAGAGATGCAGTGCCTGGTGTCAGGCCTGTGGCCCCTTAGAGACTAGCAAACTTGGTTTGCTAGCGATGCAGTGCCTTGTGTCACAGACCTGTGGCCCCTTAGAGACTAGCAAACTTGGTTTGCTAGAGATGCAGTGCCTTGTGTCAGAGACCTGTGGCCCCTTAGAGACTAGCAAACTTGGTTTGCTAGCGATGCAGTGCCTTGTGTCAGAGACCTGTGGCCCCTTAGAGACTAGCAAACCTGGTTTGCTAGAGATGCAGTGCCTGGTGTCAGGCCTGTGGCCCCTTAGAGACTAGCAAACCTGGTTTGCTAGAGATGCAGTGCCTGGTGTCAGGCCTGTGGCCCCTTAGAGACTAGCAAACCTGGTTTGCTAGAGATGCAGTGCCTGGTGTCAGGCCTGTGGCCCCTTAGAGACTAGCAAACCTGGTTTGCTAGAGATGCAGTGCCTGGTGTCAGGCCTGTGGCCCCTTAGAGACTAGCAAACCTGGTTTGCTAGAGATGCAGTGCCTGGTGTCAGAGACCTGTGGCCCCTTAGAGACTAGCAAACCTGGTTTGCTAGAGATGCAGTGCCTGGTGTCAGAGACCTGTGGCCCCTTAGAGACTAGCAAACTTGGTTTGCTAGAGATGCAGTGCCTGGTGTCAGAGACCTGTGGCCCCTTAGAGACTAGCAAACTTGGTTTGCTAGAGATGCAGTGCCTTGTGTCAGAGACCTGTGGCCCCTTAGAGACTAGCAAACTTGGTTTGCTAGCGATGCAGTGCCTTGTGTCAGAGACCTGTGGCCCCTTAGAGACTAGCAAACCTGGTTTGCTAGAGATGCAGTGCCTGGTGTCAGGCCTGTGGCCCCTTAGAGACTAGCAAACCTGGTTTGCTAGAGATGCAGTGCCTGGTGTCACAGACCTGTGGCCCCTTAGAGACTAGCAAACTTGGTTTGCTAGAGATGCAGTGCCTGGTGTCAGGCCTGTGGCCCCTTAGAGACTAGCAAACTTGGTTTGCTAGCGATGCAGTGCCTTGTGTCACAGACCTGTGGCCCCTTAGAGACTAGCAAACTTGGTTTGCTAGAGATGCAGTGCCTTGTGTCAGAGACCTGTGGCCCCTTAGAGACTAGCAAACTTGGTTTGCTAGCGATGCAGTGCCTTGTGTCAGAGACCTGTGGCCCCTTAGAGACTAGCAAACCTGGTTTGCTAGAGATGCAGTGCCTGGTGTCAGGCCTGTGGCCCCTTAGAGACTAGCAAACCTGGTTTGCTAGAGATGCAGTGCCTGGTGTCAGGCCTGTGGCCCCTTAGAGACTAGCAAACCTGGTTTGCTAGAGATGCAGTGCCTGGTGTCAGGCCTGTGGCCCCTTAGAGACTAGCAAACCTGGTTTGCTAGAGATGCAGTGCCTGGTGTCAGGCCTGTGGCCCCTTAGAGACTAGCAAACCTGGTTTGCTAGAGATGCAGTGCCTGGTGTCAGAGACCTGTGGCCCCTTAGAGACTAGCAAACCTGGTTTGCTAGAGATGCAGTGCCTTGTGTCACAGGCCTGTGGCCCCTTAGAGACTAGCAAACTTGGTTTGCTAGCGATGCAGTGCCTTGTGTCAGAGACCTGTGGCCCCTTAGAGACTAGCAAACCTGGTTTGCTAGCGATGCAGTGCCTTGTGTCAGAGACCTGTGGCCCCTTAGAGACTAGCAAACCTGGTTTGCTAGCGATGCAGTGCCTTGTGTCACAGGCCTGTGGCCCCTTAGAGACTAGCAAACTTGGTTTGCTAGCGATGCAGTGCCTTGTGTCACAGGCCTGTGGCCCCTTAGAGACTAGCAAACTTGGTTTGCTAGCGATGCAGTGCCTTGTGTCACAGGCCTGTGGCCCCTTAGAGACTAGCAAACTTGGTTTGCTAGCGATGCAGTGCCTTGTGTCACAGGCCTGTGGCCCCTTAGAGACTAGCAAACTTGGTTTACTAGAGATGCAGTGCCTTGTGTCAGAGACCTGTGGCCCCTTAGAGACTAGCAATCCTGGTTTGCTAGAGATGTAGTGCCTTGTGTCAGAGGCCTGTGACCCCTTAGAGACTAGCAAACCTGGTTTGCTAGAGATGCAGTGCCTGGTGTCAGGCCTGTGGCCCCTTAGAGACTAGCAAACCTGGTTTGCTAGAGATGCAGTGCCTGGTGTCAGGCCTGTGGCCCCTTAGAGACTAGCAAACCTGGTTTGCTAGAGATGCAGTGCCTGGTGTCAGAGACCTGTGGCCCCTTAGAGACTAGCAAACCTGGTTTGCTAGAGATGCAGTGCCTGGTGTCAGAGACCTGTGGCCCCTTAGAGACTAGCAAACTTGGTTTGCTAGAGATGCAGTGCCTGGTGTCAGACCTGTGGCCCCTTAGAGACTAGCAAACCTGGTTTGCTAGAGATGCAGTGCCTGGTGTCAGACCTGTGGCCCCTTAGAGACTAGCAAACCTGGTTTGCTAGAGATGCAGTGCCTGGTGTCAGAGACCTGTGGCCCCTTAGAGACTAGCAAACTTGGTTTGCTAGAGATGCAGTGCCTGGTGTCAGAGACCTGTGGCCCCTTAGAGACTAGCAAACTTGGTTTGCTAGAGATGCAGTGCCTGGTTTCACAGACCTGTGGCCCCTTAGAGACTAGCAAACTTGGTTTGCTAGCGATGCAGTGCCTTGTGTCAGAGACCTGTGGCCCCTTAGAGACTAGCAAACCTGGTTTGCTAGAGATGCAGTGCCTGGTGTCAGGCCTGTGGCCCCTTAGAGACTAGCAAACCTGGTTTGCTAGAGATGCAGTGCCTGGTGTCAGGCCTGTGGCCCCTTAGAGACTAGCAAACCTGGTTTGCTAGAGATGCAGTGCCTGGTGTCAGGCCTGTGGCCCCTTAGAGACTAGCAAACCTGGTTTGCTAGAGATGCAGTGCCTGGTGTCAGGCCTGTGGCCCCTTAGAGACTAGCAAACCTGGTTTGCTAGAGATGCAGTGCCTGGTGTCAGAGACCTGTGGCCCCTTAGAGACTAGCAAACCTGGTTTGCTAGAGATGCAGTGCCTGGTGTCAGAGACCTGTGGCCCCTTAGAGACTAGCAAACTTGGTTTGCTAGAGATGCAGTGCCTTGTGTCAGAGACCTGTGGCCCCTTAGAGACTAGCAAACTTGGTTTGCTAGAGATGCAGTGCCTTGTGTCAGAGACCTGTGGCCCCTTAGAGACTAGCAAACTTGGTTTGCTAGCGATGCAGTGCCTTGTGTCAGAGACCTGTGGCCCCTTAGAGACTAGCAAACCTGGTTTGCTAGAGATGCAGTGCCTGGTGTCAGAGACCTGTGGCCCCTTAGAGACTAGCAAACCTGGTTTGCTAGCGATGCAGTGCCTTGTGTCAGAGACCTGTGGCCCCTTAGAGACTAGCAAACCTGGTTTGCTAGAGATGCAGTGCCTGGTGTCAGGCCTGTGGCCCCTTAGAGACTAGCAAACCAGGTTTGCTAGAGATGCAGTGCCTGGTGTCAGGCCTGTGGCCCCTTAGAGACTAGCAAACCTGGTTTGCTAGAGATGCAGTGCCTGGTTTCACAGACCTGTGGCCCCTTAGAGACTAGCAAACTTGGTTTGCTAGCGATGCAGTGCCTTGTGTCAGAGACCTGTGGCCCCTTAGAGACTAGCAAACCTGGTTTGCTAGAGATGCAGTGCCTGGTGTCAGGCCTGTGGCCCCTTAGAGACTAGCAAACCTGGTTTGCTAGAGATGCAGTGCCTGGTGTCAGGCCTGTGGCCCCTTAGAGACTAGCAAACCTGGTTTGCTAGAGATGCAGTGCCTGGTGTCAGGCCTGTGGCCCCTTAGAGACTAGCAAACCTGGTTTGCTAGAGATGCAGTGCCTGGTGTCAGGCCTGTGGCCCCTTAGAGACTAGCAAACCTGGTTTGCTAGAGATGCAGTGCCTGGTGTCAGAGACCTGTGGCCCCTTAGAGACTAGCAAACCTGGTTTGCTAGAGATGCAGTGCCTGGTGTCAGAGACCTGTGGCCCCTTAGAGACTAGCAAACTTGGTTTGCTAGAGATGCAGTGCCTTGTGTCAGAGACCTGTGGCCCCTTAGAGACTAGCAAACTTGGTTTGCTAGAGATGCAGTGCCTTGTGTCAGAGACCTGTGGCCCCTTAGAGACTAGCAAACTTGGTTTGCTAGCGATGCAGTGCCTTGTGTCAGAGACCTGTGGCCCCTTAGAGACTAGCAAACCTGGTTTGCTAGAGATGCAGTGCCTGGTGTCAGAGACCTGTGGCCCCTTAGAGACTAGCAAACCTGGTTTGCTAGCGATGCAGTGCCTTGTGTCAGAGACCTGTGGCCCCTTAGAGACTAGCAAACCTGGTTTGCTAGAGATGCAGTGCCTGGTGTCAGGCCTGTGGCCCCTTAGAGACTAGCAAACCAGGTTTGCTAGAGATGCAGTGCCTGGTGTCAGGCCTGTGGCCCCTTAGAGACTAGCAAACCTGGTTTGCTAGAGATGCAGTGCCTGGTGTCAGGCCTGTGGCCCCTTAGAGACTAGCAAACCTGGTTTGCTAGAGATGCAGTGCCTGGTGTCAGGCCTGTGGCCCCTTAGAGACTAGCAAACCTGGTTTGCTAGAGATGCAGTGCCTGGTGTCAGGCCTGTGGCCCCTTAGAGACTAGCAAACCTGGTTTGCTAGAGATGCAGTGCCTGGTGTCAGGCCTGTGGCCCCTTAGAGACTAGCAAACCTGGTTTGCTAGAGATGCAGTGCCTGGTGTCAGAGACCTGTGGCCCCTTAGAGACTAGCAAACTTGGTTTGCTAGAGATGCAGTGCCTGGTGTCAGAGACCTGTGGCCCCTTAGAGACTAGCAAACTTGGTTTGCTAGAGATGCAGTGCCTGGTTTCACAGACCTGTGGCCCCTTAGAGACTAGCAAACCTGGTTTGCTAGAGATGCAGTGCCTTGTGTCACAGACCTGTGGCCCCTTAGAGACTAGCAAACCTGGTTTGCTAGAGATGCAGTGCCTTGTGTCAGAGACCTGTGGCCCCTTAGAGACTAGCAAACTTGGTTTGCTAGAGATGCAGTGCGTTGTGTCACAGGCCTGTGGCCCCTTAGAGACTAGCAAACTTGGTTTGCTAGCGATGCAGTGCCTTGTGTCACAGGCCTGTGGCCCCTTAGAGACTAGCAAACTTGGTTTGCTAGCGATGCAGTGCCTTGTGTCAGAGACCTGTGGCCCCTTAGAGACTAGCAAACCTGGTTTGCTAGCGATGCAGTGCCTTGTGTCAGAGACCTGTGGCCCCTTAGAGACTAGCAAACCTGGTTTGCTAGCGATGCAGTGCCTTGTGTCACAGGCCTGTGGCCCCTTAGAGACTAGCAAACTTGGTTTGCTAGCGATGCAGTGCCTTGTGTCACAGGCCTGTGGCCCCTTAGAGACTAGCAAACTTGGTTTGCTAGCGATGCAGTGCCTTGTGTCACAGGCCTGTGGCCCCTTAGAGACTAGCAAACTTGGTTTGCTAGCGATGCAGTGCCTTGTGTCACAGGCCTGTGGCCCCTTAGAGACTAGCAAACTTGGTTTACTAGAGATGCAGTGCCTTGTGTCAGAGACCTGTGGCCCCTTAGAGACTAGCAATCCTGGTTTGCTAGAGATGTAGTGCCTTGTGTCAGAGGCCTGTGACCCCTTAGAGACTAGCAAACCTGGTTTGCTAGAGATGCAGTGCCTGGTGTCAGGCCTGTGGCCCCTTAGAGACTAGCAAACCTGGTTTGCTAGAGATGCAGTGCCTGGTGTCAGGCCTGTGGCCCCTTAGAGACTAGCAAACCTGGTTTGCTAGAGATGCAGTGCCTGGTGTCAGAGACCTGTGGCCCCTTAGAGACTAGCAAACCTGGTTTGCTAGAGATGCAGTGCCTGGTGTCAGAGACCTGTGGCCCCTTAGAGACTAGCAAACTTGGTTTGCTAGAGATGCAGTGCCTGGTGTCAGACCTGTGGCCCCTTAGAGACTAGCAAACCTGGTTTGCTAGAGATGCAGTGCCTGGTGTCAGACCTGTGGCCCCTTAGAGACTAGCAAACCTGGTTTGCTAGAGATGCAGTGCCTGGTGTCAGAGACCTGTGGCCCCTTAGAGACTAGCAAACTTGGTTTGCTAGAGATGCAGTGCCTGGTGTCAGAGACCTGTGGCCCCTTAGAGACTAGCAAACTTGGTTTGCTAGAGATGCAGTGCCTGGTTTCACAGACCTGTGGCCCCTTAGAGACTAGCAAACTTGGTTTGCTAGCGATGCAGTGCCTTGTGTCAGAGACCTGTGGCCCCTTAGAGACTAGCAAACCTGGTTTGCTAGAGATGCAGTGCCTGGTGTCAGGCCTGTGGCCCCTTAGAGACTAGCAAACCTGGTTTGCTAGAGATGCAGTGCCTGGTGTCAGGCCTGTGGCCCCTTAGAGACTAGCAAACCTGGTTTGCTAGAGATGCAGTGCCTGGTGTCAGGCCTGTGGCCCCTTAGAGACTAGCAAACCTGGTTTGCTAGAGATGCAGTGCCTGGTGTCAGGCCTGTGGCCCCTTAGAGACTAGCAAACCTGGTTTGCTAGAGATGCAGTGCCTGGTGTCAGAGACCTGTGGCCCCTTAGAGACTAGCAAACCTGGTTTGCTAGAGATGCAGTGCCTGGTGTCAGAGACCTGTGGCCCCTTAGAGACTAGCAAACTTGGTTTGCTAGAGATGCAGTGCCTTGTGTCAGAGACCTGTGGCCCCTTAGAGACTAGCAAACTTGGTTTGCTAGAGATGCAGTGCCTTGTGTCAGAGACCTGTGGCCCCTTAGAGACTAGCAAACTTGGTTTGCTAGCGATGCAGTGCCTTGTGTCAGAGACCTGTGGCCCCTTAGAGACTAGCAAACCTGGTTTGCTAGAGATGCAGTGCCTGGTGTCAGGCCTGTGGCCCCTTAGAGACTAGCAAACCTGGTTTGCTAGAGATGCAGTGCCTGGTGTCACAGACCTGTGGCACCTTAGAGACTAGCAAACTTGGTTTGCTAGAGATGCAGTGCCTGGTGTCAGGCCTGTGGCCCCTTAGAGACTAGCAAACTTGGTTTGCTAGCGATGCAGTGCCTTGTGTCACAGACCTGTGGCCCCTTAGAGACTAGCAAACTTGGTTTGCTAGAGATGCAGTGCCTTGTGTCAGAGACCTGTTGCCCCTTAGAGACTAGCAAACTTGGTTTGCTAGCGATGCAGTGCCTTGTGTCAGAGACCTGTGGCCCCTTAGAGACTAGCAAACCTGGTTTGCTAGAGATGCAGTGCCTGGTGTCAGGCCTGTGGCCCCTTAGAGACTAGCAAACCTGGTTTGCTAGAGATGCAGTGCCTGGTGTCAGGCCTGTGGCCCCTTAGAGACTAGCAAACCTGGTTTGCTAGAGATGCAGTGCCTGGTGTCAGGCCTGTGGCCCCTTAGAGACTAGCAAACCTGGTTTGCTAGAGATGCAGTGCCTGGTGTCAGGCCTGTGGCCCCTTAGAGACTAGCAAACCTGGTTTGCTAGAGATGCAGTGCCTGGTGTCAGGCCTGTGGCCCCTTAGAGACTAGCAAACCTGGTTTGCTAGAGATGCAGTGCCTGGTGTCAGACCTGTGGCCCCTTAGAGACTAGCAAACCTGGTTTGCTAGAGATGCAGTGCCTGGTGTCAGAGACCTGTGGCCCCTTAGAGACTAGCAAACTTGGTTTGCTAGAGATGCAGTGCCTGGTGTCAGAGACCTGTGGCCCCTTAGAGACTAGCAAACTTGGTTTGCTAGAGATGCAGTGCCTGGTTTCACAGACCTGTGGCCCCTTAGAGACTAGCAAACCTGGTTTGCTAGAGATGCAGTGCCTTGTGTCACAGACCTGTGGCCCCTTAGAGACTAGCAAACCTGGTTTGCTAGAGATGCAGTGCCTTGTGTCAGAGACCTGTGGCCCCTTAGAGACTAGCAAACTTGGTTTGCTAGAGATGCAGTGCCTGGTGTCACAGACCTGTGGCCCCTTAGAGACTAGCAAACCTGGTTTGCTAGAGATGCAGTGCCTTGTGTCACAGACCTGTGGCCCCTTAGAGACTAGCAAACCTGGTTTGCTAGAGATGCAGTGCCTTGTGTCAGAGACCTGTGGCCCCTTAGAGACTAGCAAACTTGGTTTGCTAGAGATGCAGTGCCTTGTGTCACAGGCCTGTGGCCCCTTAGAGACTAGCAAACTTGGTTTGCTAGCGATGCAGTGCCTTGTGTCACAGGCCTGTGGCCCCTTAGAGACTAGCAAACTTGGTTTGCTAGCGATGCAGTGCCTTGTGTCAGAGACCTGTGGCCCCTTAGAGACTAGCAAACCTGGTTTGCTAGCGATGCAGTGCCTTGTGTCAGAGACCTGTGGCCCCTTAGAGACTAGCAAACCTGGTTTGCTAGCGATGCAGTGCCTTGTGTCACAGGCCTGTGGCCCCTTAGAGACTAGCAAACTTGGTTTGCTAGCGATGCAGTGCCTTGTGTCACAGGCCTGTGGCCCCTTAGAGACTAGCAAACTTGGTTTGCTAGCGATGCAGTGCCTTGTGTCACAGGCCTGTGGCCCCTTAGAGACTAGCAAACTTGGTTTGCTAGCGATGCAGTGCCTTGTGTCACAGGCCTGTGGCCCCTTAGAGACTAGCAACCTTGGTTTGCTAGCGATGCAGTGCCTTGTGTCAGAGACCTGTGGCCCCTTAGAGACTAGCAAACCTGGTTTGCTAGCGATGCAGTGCCTTGTGTCAGAGACCTGTGGCCCCTTAGAGACTAGCAAACCTGGTTTGCTAGCGATGCAGTGCCTTGTGTCACAGGCCTGTGGCCCCTTAGAGACTAGCAAACTTGGTTTACTAGAGATGCAGTGCCTTGTGTCAGAGACCTGTGGCCCCTTAGAGACTAGCAAACTTGGTTTGCTAGAGATGCAGTGCCTGGTGTCACAGACCTGTGGCCCCTTAGAGACTAGCAAACCTGGTTTGCTAGAGATGCAGTGCCTTGTGTCACAGACCTGTGGCCCCTTAGAGACTAGCAAACCTGGTTTGCTAGAGATGCAGTGCCTTGTGTCAGAGACCTGTGGCCCCTTAGAGACTAGCAAACTTGGTTTGCTAGAGATGCAGTGCCTTGTGTCACAGGCCTGTGGCCCCTTAGAGACTAGCAAACTTGGTTTGCTAGCGATGCAGTGCCTTGTGTCACAGGCCTGTGGCCCCTTAGAGACTAGCAAACTTGGTTTGCTAGCGATGCAGTGCCTTGTGTCAGAGACCTGTGGCCCCTTAGAGACTAGCAAACCTGGTTTGCTAGCGATGCAGTGCCTTGTGTCAGAGACCTGTGGCCCCTTAGAGACTAGCAAACCTGGTTTGCTAGCGATGCAGTGCCTTGTGTCACAGGCCTGTGGCCCCTTAGAGACTAGCAAACTTGGTTTGCTAGCGATGCAGTGCCTTGTGTCACAGGCCTGTGGCCCCTTAGAGACTAGCAAACTTGGTTTGCTAGCGATGCAGTGCCTTGTGTCACAGGCCTGTGGCCCCTTAGAGACTAGCAAACTTGGTTTGCTAGCGATGCAGTGCCTTGTGTCACAGGCCTGTGGCCCCTTAGAGACTAGCAAACTTGGTTTACTAGAGATGCAGTGCCTTGTGTCAGAGACCTGTGGCCCCTTAGAGACTAGCAATCCTGGTTTGCTAGAGATGCAGTGCCTTGTGTCAGAGGCCTGTGGCCCCTTAGAGACTAGCAAACCTGGTTTGCTAGCGATGCAGTGCCTTGTGTCAGAGACCTGTGGCCCCTTAGAGACTAGCAAACCTGGTTTGCTAGCGATGCAGTGCCTTGTGTCAGAGACCTGTGGCCCCTTAGAGACTAGCAAACCTGGTTTGCTAGAGATGCAGTGCCTGGTGTCAGAGACCTGTGGCCCCTTAGAGACTAGCAAACCTGGTTTGCTAGAGATGCAGTGCCTGGTGTCAGAGACCTGTGGCCCCTTAGAGACTAGCAAACTTGGTTTGCTAGAGATGCAGTGCCTGGTGTCAGACCTGTGGCCCCTTAGAGACTAGCAAACCTGGTTTGCTAGAGATGCAGTGCCTGGTGTCAGACCTGTGGCCCCTTAGAGACTAGCAAACCTGGTTTGCTAGAGATGCAGTGCCTGGTGTCAGAGACCTGTGGCCCCTTAGAGACTAGCAAACTTGGTTTGCTAGAGATGCAGTGCCTGGTGTCAGAGACCTGTGGCCCCTTAGAGACTAGCAAACTTGGTTTGCTAGAGATGCAGTGCCTGGTTTCACAGACCTGTGGCCCCTTAGAGACTAGCAAACTTGGTTTGCTAGCGATGCAGTGCCTTGTGTCAGAGACCTGTGGCCCCTTAGAGACTAGCAAACCTGGTTTGCTAGAGATGCAGTGCCTGGTGTCAGGCCTGTGGCCCCTTAGAGACTAGCAAACCTGGTTTGCTAGAGATGCAGTGCCTGGTGTCAGGCCTGTGGCCCCTTAGAGACTAGCAAACCTGGTTTGCTAGAGATGCAGTGCCTGGTGTCAGGCCTGTGGCCCCTTAGAGACTAGCAAACCTGGTTTGCTAGAGATGCAGTGCCTGGTGTCAGGCCTGTGGCCCCTTAGAGACTAGCAAACCTGGTTTGCTAGAGATGCAGTGCCTGGTGTCAGAGACCTGTGGCCCCTTAGAGACTAGCAAACCTGGTTTGCTAGAGATGCAGTGCCTGGTGTCAGAGACCTGTGGCCCCTTAGAGACTAGCAAACTTGGTTTGCTAGAGATGCAGTGCCTTGTGTCAGAGACCTGTGGCCCCTTAGAGACTAGCAAACTTGGTTTGCTAGAGATGCAGTGCCTTGTGTCAGAGACCTGTGGCCCCTTAGAGACTAGCAAACTTGGTTTGCTAGCGATGCAGTGCCTTGTGTCAGAGACCTGTGGCCCCTTAGAGACTAGCAAACCTGGTTTGCTAGAGATGCAGTGCCTGGTGTCAGGCCTGTGGCCCCTTAGAGACTAGCAAACCTGGTTTGCTAGAGATGCAGTGCCTGGTGTCACAGACCTGTGGCACCTTAGAGACTAGCAAACTTGGTTTGCTAGAGATGCAGTGCCTGGTGTCAGGCCTGTGGCCCCTTAGAGACTAGCAAACTTGGTTTGCTAGCGATGCAGTGCCTTGTGTCACAGACCTGTGGCCCCTTAGAGACTAGCAAACTTGGTTTGCTAGAGATGCAGTGCCTTGTGTCAGAGACCTGTGGCCCCTTAGAGACTAGCAAACTTG
>NW_027052996.1:0-77514 GCF_011386835.1 Chrysemys picta bellii
TCCCCCAGAAGAGTAACCCTAATCAATGAGCCTACCCAAAGTGATGGGCACATCTGATAACATTGTGCCTCTGATTCCTGTACTGAACTGGGGAATGCACATTGGAAAACATCATCCCAATTGTACATACAAACGGATGGGGTCTAAATTAGCTGTTATCACTCAAGAAAGAGACCTCAGAGTCATTGTGTACAGTTCTCTGAAAGCATCTGCTCAACATGCAGTCAAAAACCATAACAACATGTTAGGAACCATTAGGAAAGGGATCGATAATAAGACAGTAAATATCATTATGCCACTGTATAAATCTACAGTACCCCCACACCTTGAATACTGCGTGCAGTTTTGGAAATCTTATCTCGAAAAAGATATGTTAGAATTGGAAGAAATCCAGAGAAGAGCAACAAAAATTATTAGGCATATGGGACAACTTCTCATACAAGGAGAGATTAAAAAGACAGGGACTTTTCAGCTTGGAAAAGAGACAACTAAGAGGGAATATGATAGAGAACTATAAAATCATGACTGGTGTAGAGAAAGTCAATAAGGAAGTGTTATTTAGCCCTTCACATAACACAGGAACAAGGGGTCACCCAATGAAATTAATAGGCAGCAGGTTTAAAACAAACCAAAGGAAGCATTTCTTCACACAATGCAGTCAACCTGTGGAACTCCTTGCCAGGGAGATGTTGTGAAGGCCAAAAGTATAACTGGGTTCAAAAAAGAATTAGATGAGTTCACGGAGGACAGGTCCATCAATGGCTATTAGCTAACATGGTCAGGGATGCAACCCCATGAGCTGGGTGTCTCTAAACCTCTGACTGCCAGAAGCTGGGGCTGGGACTGTCCAGCAGGGGATGGTTCACTTGACAATTTCCTTGTTCTGTTCATTCCCTCTGAAGCATCTGGCACCCACCACTGTCAGAAGACAGGATACTGGGCTAGATGAACCATTCTCCTGGGGGATCCAGGATAGCCACTCTTCTGTTTTATGTTCTTAGCTGATTAAATAGAAATTCACCTTTAGCATCCTGGGAGCATAAGAACCAAGAATGCATTTGTGACACTGGCAGACCAGTCAACCTGTGTATGACCCATAATAACTTAACAAGAGGCGCTTCTACTGTATCAAGACAGTTCACTTGCATGTGAATTTCAAAGAGATGTGTTAGACTAGCAATCATCAACGCATTCAAAAAGGAACTATAGAGGCTACGTGTATTTGTCTGTGTTTATCTATACCCGGTTAGAAGTTTCGCAATGTAACCAAATTAGCTTGTAGATGCTAATTCCCTTTCATGTCTTAATTGCCTTAATTATGTATGCAAGGTGTTCAGTTAACCTTAAAATAAAAACAACAAGGAGTCCGAAGAAGTGAGGTTTTTACTCACGAAAGCTTATGCCCAAATAAATCTGTTAGTCTTTAAGGTGCCACCAGACTCCTTGTTGTTTTTGTAGATACAGACTAACACGGCTACCCCCTGATACTTAAAATAAAAGATGTAAGACACTCCAGGAAACCAATCATTTCTACATTATCTTCAGCTTAACTATCTGTGTTATAATGGAAGAACGGCTAATTAACTTATGTGAAGGAATGTAACTAGTTTACTGTGTTAATAGAATGAGAATAGCAGATTATCTTCAAAGCAAAGTACAACAGGTGATCTGCATTGGGGGAAGTTCCTTCTGTGACAATTTCTGTGAGGTAGGCTTGTCAGCCTGCTAGAATAGTTATAAAAGAGAAGGCTCGGGCCTGAGCCTATCATCTCTAGTCTGCTTAAACTTTGAACAGGGAAAGTGTAAGCCATAGGACAGAGATTTTCCAAATAATCATTTGGAATAACCTGGAAAGTGCATGGAAAAACTAACAGACTTTACATCTAAGCTGCCTTTGGATTCTGATCCGTTGGGATGATTCCAGAGAGACTTTTACAAACCAGCAGTTTATTCCATCACTGTTGTGATCTTGAACTATGAACATTGAAAGTCACTTGTATGGATATTGATCATTTAACCATTTGTAACTCTCTTCTTTCTTTTAACAATAAATCTTAGATTTAGTTATTAAGGACTGGCTGACAGCATGATATTTGGGAAAGACCCGAGATTCATGTTGACCTGGGGATAAGCATCTGGTCCTTTATGATCAGTGAACCTCACATATGGTGAGCCAGGTTTTCAGTAACCCCTCACTATATTAGACATAGAATATCAGGGTTGGAAGGGACCTGAGGAGGTCATCTAGTCTAACCTCATGCTTAAAGCAGGACCAATCCCCAGAGAGATTTTTACCCCACTTCCCTAAATGGCCTCCTCAAGGATTGAACTCACAACACTGGGTTTAACAGGCCACTGCTCAAACCACTGAGCTATCCCTCCCCCTTCTTCTAAGACATGGATGTTTAGATGGGAGCCAAGGTCTGGACTGCCAAAAGGAGACTGCGTTTGGCATCTTGTTAACTAGGGTGGGAGCTCTTCTGTTGTTGACTTGGTGAATCTAATTAGAGAATAAGCCATCAGTTTGGGGGATTGTCTACCCTCTACTTCTTGCAGTCTGCCCGGAGTGTGGTCACAGCATTGTTGTGTAAACCTCTCTCTTCTGGAAGCAGAGGGGATCTTAGTCACCTTGAGATCCCAGCTGCTGCCCTGGAAGAGTTTGTCATGCATTTGCGTAGAGTGTCAGATCTGATATAAGCAGGGAAGTCAGCTCAAGGAAGAGTAAGAGGCTATACTCACTGTGCTATTAACTGTCTCTTGATAGGCAGTCAGCAGCTGGGTGCTGGCCTGCAAGGCCCTTTCTCTCTCCCACTCCTTCTCTGAACTGACCCATGGCCTTAGTAGCTGTTGGTAGAGCAGAGGAATGGACAGAGTTAGTACCAGAAAATCCCTCCCAAAAGTTCCTCTTAAACAGGTTTAATTGTCACTAAAATCCCTCTCCAAAGCATCTGACCTCGGTGTAGCAAAGGAATCACATGTCTAATGGAAGAGCCTCTTAGATATACAAGTCCCAGGGACCAGATTCACCTCTGGTGATTGAAGCCAAAGGAGGTACATGAGAGATGAATCTGGGCCCGTGTATGTGATGTCTGCTGTAGACTGTCTGATGGGAGCTGTCTAGCACTTTGCATGCTGTTTGATGTCTGCTGCTGTGGTCTGTTTCCTGGGCAACTTCTCCCACGTCGAGTGGCAAAATGACAGAGAGGAGCATTTCTTTTTACTTATTTGAATAAGAGCAGAGACGTCCTCCCAGCCCAGCTCCTTTTATAACTTCATTTTTATACTGAAGGTGCATCAAACTCCCCACCCCTCAGCTCTTCAGGATATTCTGTTCATGTCTGAGGAACAGGAAGTCTCCTCTGAATGAGTTTCCATACACAGGGCTTAACTCAATATTAATGAATTCCTCTTCGAAGAAGAGATCAGTTTCAACTGGTTCTCTTGGATTTGGCTACTGCAGTGGTGATTTTCTTGCCGGTCCAAGTAGTGTCAACTCCATTGTAAGAACTCGATCCCAATCCAGCCCTGGCATAAAATGGCATAGCTTCCGTGGATTTCAATGGGGCACATGCCCACTTATCACAAGGAAGAATGTAGTGCTTTCTCCCTAAAATTAACTCCGTTGTGGAAAATTCCTCCACAACTGAAGCTTGACCCCCTAAATCTCTGACTCTTCCCTGCTGTAACACAAGAAACAATCTCCACCGCCGTTCAATGGTCTACTCACTTCAAACATTTCCTGGAACCAGTCTGCGGTTGGTTCTTCCTCCAGCAAAGTCTTCATTAGCTTGCCAAGGGCTTCCAAGGACCCTACGTACAGTGACTGAAACCAGAAGAGAAGGAGTGAGGCTCATCACAGATCATTTGTGTGTGTGGGCCGGGGAAAGCTAACCATAACCTTGCCAGGGAGGCCATGTGTGACTGCCATCACCCAGTGCCTGCTGGGCAGAAATACAGTGGATGGTGCCAGAGGAGAACTGTTGTCACGTACCTGTATATGCAGAGCATCCTTCGCTGTCTCGCCTTCCTCTTTTGTCTCCTCCAAGGGAGGAAGGGGAAATAAACTTTTGAAACACTGATCAAGGAGCTCACGGTTTTCCTCCAGGGTCAAAGATGGTTTGAGTTTGCTGTCAGAAGAAAGAGAGAAAAGTCATGCATTAGACTCAGTACCACCTCCAAGTAAAAGAGTGGGTCCAATGGCTAGAGATTGCCCCAGTCTAGACCCCAAATGCAAACAACCCTTCACTTTGCAGCTGAGCACCTCTTTACACCGCTATTAAGTATTGGCTCATCTAGAAGTAAAGCTAAAGCTTCAAGTCCCCTTTTTAGAGAAACCCACAAGCTTCCTCCCCCCTGCCAGCTAGCCAGATACCTCCCTCCCCATCTGAACTCTTCTCCATTGTACTGCATGGCCCACAACCTCCAGTCTTGTGTCTTTCAAGCACAAACCTCCAAATGGACACATTCAAACCCTCAAGAATGGAAGTTCTGCTGGTGAGCAGCATGTGAGCCAAACCCCGCAGGCATCAGACTGCTCCCAACCTGACACTCCTGAATTAACAAATAAGAAGTCATCACAGTGCCAGGAAATGTGGCAGAAAATAGCCTACCTCAGATGTCCAATGGCAAGAATTGCCTTGTAGCGAACTGGAGATGCCAGGGAATCCAGTGGTTCCTTTTTAATGAAGTCCTGAAATGCATTAATAGGGACATAAAAATGGGAAATGGATTTGAAAGGCAGAGAGGTCTTCCTCTCTCACCCTGAAATAGGGCCATATGCCAGACCTGTAATAAACAGACACCGGGCTCAGCAGGCTCTCTGCCTCTGAAATGGACCGTAGGGCCATCTGCAGGCTATACGGAGGACAGAAAGATAACTCACCAGACACAAGCCATTCCTTCCAATTACAGCCCACAATATGTCAGCATCCCTGCTGAGCTCAGAGTGGACCCAGCATTCGGGTGCCATGCAGGTAGCTCATGAGACTGCAGTAGTACAGTCACAGCCAATGGATAAAATAACATCTCCCTGGAAAACCAGTCTTATTGCATTACAACAAACTCCTTTGTACTTCAGTCCTCAAAGCTCCTAATCACTCACCAGCATGTAGCCAAGGAGCTCCTGTTTGTAAGAGAATTCAAACTCCTGGGAGTCTCCGGTCTCCAAGATGGCACAGCTAATCTCCGTGACATTCTGGATGAGGGTTAATTTTAGGTACATGTCCTACATAATCCAGAAGGAGAAACAAGAGGATGTGGATGAGAAACTGAGAGGAGAACCAGAGTCCAGAAGATAAAGATCAGGAATTAAATCTAGCCTCAGGAGAGGAGAGAGGTGTCCACAGACCCCAGAAGGCAGAGGACCCCAGCTCTGCACCCACCTCAGAAGAAAAGAAAACCCAGGTTCATCAAATAAATCCAGGTCCACTTACACCAGAGCAACCAGAACTCCTGCCTGATGTAGCAAGGAAATCAAGCTCTGTGCAATTTAAACAAGCAACTTGTGTATAGAAAATGCAAGACCTGAGAGCAGATTATTTAGAATTTACCTTGTTTGTAACAGTGATGCCCAGCACCTGAAAAACGAAATGCAAAACAGCTCTTAGCAATGTATGTCCAACATAACACACATCCTCAAAATGTCCTGGCGGGTGAATATGGAGCAGAGAGAAATTACTATTGTTAAATCTTCCAAAAGGCAGGAAATGTGTCCAGAGGGAGTGTTTTGCAGAGGTCAATATCAGGGGCCACACTACATAATATTTGCATTTGTGAACTACTAGAAGATATCAGTTTGGTTCAACTGTTTTTGACAATGCCTAAGTGAGAGTCTCAGTCAGACAGGGCAGAATTGAATGGCAAAGTGACGTGGAGAGGTTGCACGGAGATGAGAGTCAGTGCCAGCAGTCAGACACCTAGGGAACAGAAATAAGGAGCACACAGACAAACAAGACGACAGATAAGAGGTAAGGGAAGTAGTGTGTCCAAGAAACAGAGTGACAGCAAATCAACTAAATACAAGCTAGCACTAGTCTCTCTTGGGTAGCGAAAGATAGCACTAGATACACATACATATTAGGGGAGTTAGAGTGTTATCCTGAATAGCCTGAGTCTGACCGCATCTGAATTACTGTGTAGCTGTGGTCTACAGAATTTCAGAAGAATATAGAGAAACTAGAGAAAATACAAAGAAGAGCAACAAAACTGATACAACATGTGACAGCTCACGCTCCGTCCATTACAGTTTTAAATTTGAGTTATGTGACAAATCATTGCTCAAAGGAGAGTTTTAGAAAATACAAGCCCTCTCTCTATAAACTCAGAGGCAATGCTATAACTTCAGGGTAATGCCCCTAACACTTATCACACAAAAGCTCTTACCTGACAACTGGCTCTGTAATGGTGAAGGATGTTCCCTGTGATGTCTGCCTCTACTCGGGAGAGAAGCTGGTCTTTTGGAGCGTGAACAGCCACGTTGCTGTATGTCAGCATCAGGGTGCTGCGAGTCTTGCCTCTTTTTCCACGGTGGTAGTCCTAGACAATCGGAAACGTCACTAGAGACAAGTTCTTGTGATTCATTTTGCCTTGGAATTCTGATCTACTGCTGACTGAGGAATTGCTCACAGCAGCAATGGCAGTTTGCACTTGCAAAGCTCTTTTCAGCCAAAGATCTCAAACCACTTGCAAACAGTATTTAAGCAATATAATAACTGTGTGAGGTAGGGAGTTATTAGTATCTCCATCATTCCCACGGGTCACTCTGACACAGAGAGCCTAAAATGCTGAGCATAGAGCAGTGAAGTACACGAGAGCTTAGTCGTTGACACTGGTGGGTACAAGATCAGGTGCTAAATGTCTTGCCTAAGGCTGCACAGTGAGTAAATGCAGAGCCGGCAGTGGAAGCCCAGAGGCCTAGTCTCCTGCTCTATCCTTCAGATCAGTGGTTTTCAACCAGGGGTACTTGTGTACCCCTGAGGGTCTGCAGAGGTCTTTCGGGGGTATATCAACTCATCTAGATATTTACCAGTTTTAGAATCATAGAATATCAGGGTTGGAAGGGACCTCAGGACGTCATCTAGTCCAGTGTATCTACCATCATTTTACAACAGACTGCCTGCAGTTAAGCAGAGAGGAGCACAATCTGGAGCTGGGGTTCTCTCAAATGATTTTTATCATCTGATGTCTCATGGCTTGAGCGCCCCTCCCATGCACAATGTGTGGGAACTACATCAGTCGCTTGCATGGAAAAGACATCAGACGATAAAAATCATTTGAGAGAACCCCAGCTCCAGATTGTGCTCCTCTCTGCTTAACTGCAGGCATCACGTAGAACGCATACATTGGGGGACAATGCTAGCTGACCAGAGCAGACACTACCGCAGGGTTGCTGCCCCTGATTTAAAGGGAGAGGAAGTTTGAGAGAAGCCCCTGGCTCCTTTACCTTCAGGCGGCCGATGAACCCAGAAATCTTAACCTTGCTCATTGCAGCCCCAAACTCCTGAAGTGCGTTCAAGGTGAGGTCCAAGTGGCTCTCAGCAGACAATGCGAGGATGGAAATGACTCCCTGTCACCCAAGAAAAATACTGGTTAGGATCTAACCAGGTGCCTGATAGACCCCACGACTCCATTCCTTTCACCTGAAGTGGTGTAAAGGGCCAATGAGGCCTGAGACACATGGGGAGCGGGGGCTGAGTGAAATAGCAATGAAGAGGATATGAAGCAAAATGGCGTCTGTCCCAGGCCAACTCAGAGCTGAGCCCCACAGGGAGCATTCAGGGATTACTTGGTAAAGTGGGGAGAGGGACAGAGTCCTCACCTCTCTCTCAGGGGCTTCCGTATAATCTGTTGTCGTCAGAAATGTATTAATCTGTGATTTAACATGGACCAGGTCCTGACAAACTGCTAAGGACGTTCCTAGCGCCTTATACAGGAAACTCTGAAAGAAAGAGACCAGCCCTGAGATATCAGTAACACAACGTGCCTGTCAGTACAGACCCAGCTCAGAAACACTCAGGAAGGAACACGATAGCCAAGTCCAAGCATCCAGACCGCAGAAACATCCCATCATCTAGCCCAGCCAGAGAACCAACAATGCAGTACAGACAAGCAGCCTGTCCAAGCAAATATTGGAAGGGTGGGCGGGCGGGCGGGCGGGCGGCAAGAGAGCAGGAAACAACTAAAAACAAATTTTATATGCAGAATAAAATATAAAGTAATGAAGCCTTGAGAGAAGCCTTATGCAGCCCCCCAGTCAGAATTTCAAGGGAAATGAACTAGAAACTAAGCCTTAACAGATAACAAACCTTCTCTTTGGAGGGGCTGGCATAGCCGGCCATCTGCTGGCTCAACTCAAGGCTTATCTGGCTGCTCCAGGCACTGTCGCCTATCATCTCCAGAGATGTTCTTAGGAACTGAGTGTAAAACAAGAGTTAAAGCAGATGGTTAATTGCAAGAATTTGGGGGTTGTTGTGGGGTTTGTTTGTTTGTTTGGTGTTTTTTTTCTTCCTTGTTCTCTATTGTAAACTTTCCAATATTCAGGTGTCATGGGAAGATTATTTCCCTATTGACAACTATAAACATCAACAACCCAGACTTCCTCTGCCTGTTGTTCTTTAACCTTTGCCTGATGATTCCTCTCAGTCCCCAAACCCAGATGGACAGTGAATTGGAGAATGAGATGGAGCCAAGAAATCTGACCATTGAGGAGTGATTTTATAGTGGATGGAGAATGGGTCTAATGAATTTTGAACAAAGGGCCCTGGACTATGAAGGACCAGGTACCTTCTCTGAAGTGTTATGGACCCTTTATGCCACCTCCCGAGGGTCCCCACGATTGTGAGGTACCTCACTACCACCTGCCCTTAGCATGAGGAAGCCTTCTCTGTGCCTGCCAGGTGTCAGCTCCTGACTCTGCCAGCCACAGGAAACACAAGCACGCCCTTCTCACCCCATCCAGGCTCCACTGTCCTTCTACAGGTAAGCAATCAGTCCAGTCCAACCGCCGAGCCCTCTGTGCATCCCGAGAATGTCCAGCCCCTGTTCCACTGGACACTCACAGAATTCATAGGTTTGCTACACACCATGTCACCGACGTCACCTCAGCATCATCGCTCCATTTAACACACTTAGATACGTTTAGAGTGAAAACAACTATGCTTCACTTCAATACGTTTATAGTGAAAACAAGTAGAGTTTAATTCACAAAGGACAGAGATTTGAGAAGCAGCAAGTAAAATTAATGTAACCAAATGGTTACATAAAAATAAAATCATAACACACTTCTAGAGCTTAAACTTAGATAACCAAACATTCCCCTGTCTCGCAAAGGATAGCTCCCCCAGATCTCTCTCCCAGCATGAAACACCCAAACCAAATGTGATCCTCCATTCATGAGACAAGCGAGCTGGCAGTTCGTCCAATAGGTGAAGGATACCTGGTACAGGATACCTCTGGACCTCCAGATATAGTTCCAAGCATCCATTGTCTTCACTTGTAAACGGGGTATCCCCTATTGTTTGTTTGTTTTTCTTTTATCAAATCTCCTCTGGAGACTTTGCAATCACTTGATTAGAATGTTGCTCTATTGATTAGCATCCACTGTGAAGAATTACTCATCTACATACAGCCATTCAGGCAGATAAGCATCTCCTGCCTGAAAGAAACTTATTGATCACTTTCTGGTGACCAGCCCCTACTCACAGACCTTAAAAGCATACATTTCAGTATACAACCATAACGCCTTATATATTATCCATCCAGTCACTGTGCTATGATTATGATGATCTGTGTGGCACAGGTATCCAGTAAAGGCTTTACATGACACCCTTTGATAATATGGAGATCAGATCCAGGGAATCCTGGTAATCCTATGCACTCCTGTGGCCTCTGCCACTGGGTACCCAAAGGATCTGGGGTCACACCCTCAACTCCCATTGAAGTCAGCGAGAGGTTAGTAACTCTCAGCACTTTGCTGTTTCAGGCCCGAATTTTGAACAGCAGCCAGGAAATATCAGAAACCTCACAAGAGAACCTAATCTTCTTTGATTTTTTAGCCCAAAGAATTTCAAATGAGGCTGGATCTGGAATGGGAAATTCTAGAGTGTAATCCAACCCCAAATGGAACTCCAAACCTTCTGGGGCTTATTTGTCACTAGATCCTGTCCTTTCATTTTCAGCGCTCGCCATAAAAATGTTCCTTGTCTGGATTTACACGAGGCTGTAAAGAGCTCTTTCTGACCAGAAAGGCTTCTCCGTGAGATACAGTCACCAAACCTTGTCTTGTCGCTTTTCCTTTTTGGGTTTCTCAGAGCAAATTTTCTTTTGAGTGGCAAATAGAAAAAAAGAATCCTTTAAATGTCCCCCAGTGATGCATTAGCACCATTAGCATGCTGGTTTTCTGGTTAAGTTTTGTGCTGTTCCCAGTGGTAATACAGAATTATTTATAACTAGAGCTGGTTGAACAATAGTAAGTCCATTTCACAAAACAAGTGGGATTTTTTTTGTTTTCTTGATTTTTCAACACACAAATGAAAAGTGAAAAAACAAAAAATATTTTGCTTTTCAAAATCAAAAATGACCATTATTCAATTCTTTGTTTTCCCTCTTTCCTTCCCTTTATCCCTGGTCCCCTTGCTGGTTTCCCCCTCTTCCACTTCGTGACTGAAAAAGCTGGAGCGGGGAGGAGACAAACAGAAAAGCAACTGGAAAAAAAAAACCCAAAATCAACTTCAGTTTCAAAAAACTAAACATTTTCTATTTGGGTTGGGGTTGCTTTGTTTTGTGTAAAAAAACATACAAAAAAAAAACCCTGAAAAATTTGAAAATGTCCCATGAAAATAAAAAAGGCCATTTTTCACTGAACAAAAGTTGCAAATGAAATGGTTTGACCAGCTCTGCTTATAATGTATAATTTATCATTATTCTTTCCCCAGCTGATACATTTGGAGGGGGGAGGGAGGGCTGTGACAATACAGCTGAAAGCCATCTTGTACCTGAAGCAGCATGTGCTCCCACTGTTCATGGTCGAGGGAATTCTCTTTGTTTCCTATAAAGGAGGAAGGAAAACAATAATGTCACTTAGGTTAGCAAGAAGAGTCGTCCCAGGTATCTCCTTTGCAATCAGTCCTTCTAAAACTCCTGGTCTGCCAAGCTGTAACGTACCTGGGCTTTCAAGGCTAAATGGGAAGTGGTGTGCCGAGTCTTCATTTATTCACTCTGATTTAAGGTTTCGTGTGCCAGTAATACATTTTAACATTTTAAGAAGGTCTCTTTCTATAAGTCTATAATATATAACTATTGTTGTATGTAAAGTAAATAAGGTTTTTAAAATGTTTAAGAAGCTTCATTTAAAATTAAATTAAAATGCAGAGCCCCCCGGACCAGTGGCCAGGACCCAGGCAGTGTGAGTACCTCTGAAAATCAGCTCGCGTGCCGCCTTTGGCACGCGTGCCATAGGTTGCCTACCCTTGGCCTACACTGATTGAAGGTTTTTTTTCCACAGAGGTCAATAGATCCATACCACTGTAAAATTGGTGAAAGACATTTTTAGGCCCAGAATACCTAGATTCTACAAAGGGCACCCACTTGGCCAACCTAGCTTTTATGGCTTGGGTTTCCTTACAGAAAGAAAAACTCTGGGTTTTTTAACTGAATCACCCTTGAACGTAAACATGGGGTTTAATTTTCAGAAAAATTCAGTTTCCAAAATCAGACTATATATGTAACTCCAAAATATTTCACTAACCTCCAGCTTCATGTGTATTCACCTTCCCAACTAATAACCTAACAAAGGTGTGGGGGGAACTGCTGTAGAATTTCCATTCAGCTGAAACCTTCCTGGCCTGATTCTGCCCTGATTGAATTGGCCTCAGTGGTTCAACTCTGGCTTTACCCCAGTGGTTCCCAGTTATCCAGGTGAAGGAAAAGTGAGGGCCTAGAAGCCCAATTTCAATTCCCCACTGTTCCCATGTACTGCAGCAGGAATGGCACAACACATGTCAATAGGAAGCTGCATTTTGTGGCTTCCCTTCTATTCTCCATGGACCGCACTCCTCCTAACTAGCACTTTACCTTCAATGTACTGCAGCAGAGGTGGGATCTTCAGTACCCACATCTCACCCACTGCTGCGTGGATATTGTGGTGCAGGGCCTTCAGTAATTGCAAGGCAGCACATCCATGTCCTTCTCTTTCATAAGGGGATGAGGCTACTACCTGTCAATGAGAGAGAAAGAACAGGCTAAGTTTTGTCAGCACAATACCAGTTTGTTCCTGAAGGAGGGAATAGGTCAGAGTCTCTCATTGTGGAGACCGTACAATAGAGTTGTTGCTTCTACTGCAGTGTCTTCCTGAAGAAGCAAGCATTCTAGCTAGTACGAGGATGCAGAACAGTGTGTCTCAGGAGAGGGTGGAGAGAGAGAGACCCAATCATACACATTGCTCAGCCTGTCTATAAGCATCTAGCTATAATACCGATTTTTACAGTTAACTGTCCCACTTCACATTTAGCAGAAAACCTATTTTCATGGTCTACTTACCAGGAGTCGCGCCAGCAGCCCCTGGGGTGTAGGGAGTTTCACTAGGGAAAGAAACAGAATAGTTTTAATTATGCCAGTCTTTGCAGAGAGTCCTGCCAATGTTATTCACCTATCCATTTCCAACGTGCCCACCAATGTTGAATACAGCTGATAATAATTTGCATTTCCATAGTGCTTTCAGTCTGAGCATCTCAAAATGCTTTACAAACAGGAATGAATTCCGCCTCACAGCACCTCTATGAGGTTGGCATTAATTACTCCTTCATTTCACAAGTGGGGAAGCTGAGAGAGAAAGATCAAGTGATTTCCCCCAAGGTCACATCAGAATTTTGGTGGCAAGCTGGGAACAGAACCCACATTTCCTAGCTCCCTCCCATGGCCATGTTGTAATCACAAGACCATCCCTCATTCATTTTAGCCTCCTGATTGCAGACGAGAGAACTGGAGCAGACTGAACCTGTTCATTTCATAGTGTGCCTGGAGAGAATACATGAAAGAGTTTCTGTTATAAACCTGGTCCACTGTAGTCGAGGCAAGCAGCTTCTTCTCCTTCCTGCTGCTTTTTCTCAGCCAGTTCCCTAAGGCATCTGCAGAGAGGCTTCAAAGTACCCGTGTACTGAGCTGGCACCACATACTCCAGAAGCCTTGGCCATAACACCTGCAGAGAAGAGCGAGACTGTTCAGTACCCAGCTAGTTCCATTCCCCCACCTCCAGTATCCTGCTGTCTGAATCCCTCCCTGTCATGTAGCTTCTCCTTTTATTCCTCACTGACCCTTCCCTAACCTATCACCTCATCTCTCTCTCCCCAACATCTCACTCTACCTGGCCGGTGCCCCCGCACTCTGTCTTTTAAATACACTGCCTAGTTTGGTGAATCCTCTTTCCCTGCATTAGAGCATTATGGAGCTATTTAGATAGCACCAGAAACTCACCCAGAACTTTACAGACCTATATAAG
This sequence comes from Chrysemys picta bellii, assembly GCF_011386835.1. NCBI lineage: Eukaryota > Metazoa > Chordata > Testudines > Emydidae > Chrysemys > Chrysemys picta. The sequence continues at coordinate 13,493 of NW_027052996.1, forward strand.
GCACAGTCTCAGCCCCAATATCTGTTCAAATCCAGGATCACCAAATCAGAAGTATTCATGGGGGATCTAAGGGGAAGTTGCACTCAGACAGTAGAAAGAATTAAAGGAAGATCTCTGCAACATGATTCCTTCCAGTTAAGTTGCTTTATATCTTTTCTCTAATGTGAACCACTTACTCCATGATGAAGGGGCCATACCATCCCTGACATGAATTTGATATGCTGTTCCTCCATTATGCTGACTGTGCAAAAAGCTTCCTTGTGGAGAGGTACAAGGAACGTAAGGAAGAATGTCCCTATTTCAAGAAGCAGTAGCAACAGGTCACTTACTTGGGTCATTCCACTGACTGAGGTGTCCAGACATTGCAGGATGTCAATGCACAGGGTTTGGATAGTGCTTTCTTCCTGAATAGCCTGGATGAGAAGTGTTGTACCCTGCTGTGAGATAGCTATATAGAACTTATTAGCTAGTAGTAAGACACTGGCTATAGAATCAGTGTCCTTCTCTTACGAAGCCATCTTGAACATTGACCTATGCCTGCTTTTATATTGCACTGGAAGTGCACAAACGTCTGAAGGAAAGAGAATAATAGAAACTCCCAACTGGTGGGTCAGATCCCAGGCTTAGGAAAACCCTAAAGTGAAGGGAATGATTCACTGAACACAAAAGAGTTTCCCCAACAGTGTTCAATTTTTTTAAATTTGAAAAAAACTGTTTCATCTTTTTATCTCTGAGGAAAAACATTCAGCCTCTGCCCAGTGGAAATAAATATGCAGAACCAGCAGGATCCACTCTGTTTGTTCTGATGCCCCAACCAGCTTGGTCATTCTGTGTGTAGTGAGTGTGAGTCTATCAACAACTTACTGTAAAGTTGAACTGTTTCTGTTAATACATATCATGGATCCAGTCATGGAGCACAAAGTGTCTGGAGCCCCTGGCTGTGTCCATGGATAGAAATACGGATTGAAGATATTTTTAAACTAGTACATGTAGAGTAGAGTATGTAGTGAGGGAAATACGCAGCAAGCTTTTCCAGACTCCTGACAGTCTGGGATGCAGCCTGCATAACCTCGGTGTTTTGCTAATAGTTTAGGTATGCTTCAACAGCCACAGAATTGGGCAGCATTATGTTCTCTGGAGAGTCTATTGAAAACAAAAAGATGTGCTTCCTTGTACAAGAACATTTCACTGAAAAATGGTGTTTTCAGCATTTTCAATGTCTCATCAGAGGTTTGAGTAACCGAGATAACTCTGTTAGATGTAAAGACCCAGTGTGAGATTCTGATCTCTGTTACACTAGTGTAAATCCAGAGTAACGCCACTAAAGTCAGTGGAGTTACCTTGACTTTACACCAATATAACTGATCAGATTCTGGCTCTAATCATTCAGTCCAGCTGTCCTTGAGTCACAACTCCCACGGAAGGCAAGGGGAGCAATCAGCATTCAAGTGTGGTAGGACCAAGTCCTAAGTGTTAAGAACTCTCCTTACCAGTTTGCTGGTGGACACACTGAACTCGCGGAAAACATATGCTACCATATCCCATGCTGCACAATTCTCCACACTTCCTGAACTGAGCAGCCTCCTGATGAAATGAAGAACTGCCTTCCTCACCTGCAAGGGTAGAGATTACACACAAGAGTTCTTGTTATCCCTTCTGCCTGAAATAGGAGATAGAATATGAGAGTCCTTATGCTTTTGAGTTTATCTCCTTAGATTATAAACGTGGATACATTTAACACTGGCAGGAGAATGACATGCCTTCTCTAGTCTGCAGTCTCTCCTCTGGATCTGAATGAAAGCTCCACCCAGATATCCATTCATCCCATATCATTGAAAAAAACTGAAATATTTCACTGCTCCACACACAATCTTACCGTAGCATTCTGATCACTGAAAGTGGATTTCACTGCCTTCACAATCAGAAACTTTTTAACTCTTGTCTCGGGCACTGAAAGATAAGGAGAGGTATACAGTACTTCTTTGTTCCACTCACTCACTTTCCACATTGGAATTAATCCTGGATTTCAAAGGGCCCTATTTAAGAATAGTACCGAGCTTCTCTCATCTACAGAATCAGTGGGACAAACATAGGACCAGACTCTGGTCTCAGTTACACCAGTGTAAATCTAAAGTAATTCCACTTCTATAACGAGTGCCATCATACTACCATGATGGAAATATTATAAAAGCGTTAGATAGACTGAGGTCATTGAAGTTAATCTGTGTTTACACCAGTAGAACAGAACTCAGAATCTAGTCTACAGTGTAGAATACTGACGAATATCGAGTCAGGAGTCCTATTTTATTTGTATCTGATTATTGTTAACATACATTAGCCCCAAGTTAACTTCTGTATTTGAAGTTGAAAAATATCTTGGGCTACATTCAGCACTTAGTTGAACCTGTTGATTTCTGGGTGGCCATAGGGGGGTAACTTAGGGCAGCATTTGGTCCCTTAGTGGAGATCCAAACCACTGGTGACTGTGTGTTATAGAGACTCTGTGCCCCATTTGCAGAGGCGATGAGTCTGTTAGAGCCCTGCCGTGCCTACAAAGCCTTGGTTCTTTAGCTCAATCTATAGTAGCTCATGCTTTTAGCTCTGGATCAGGGCCGGCTTTAGGCCGATTCCCCCGATTCTCCTGAATCGGGCCCCATGCCTAAGAGGGGCCCGCATCCCACACCTAACAGGGCCCCGTGCCCAGTGGCCTTTTTAATTTTTACTCACCCAGCGGCGCTCCGGGTCTTTGGCGGCACTTTGGCGGCGGGTCCTTCACTCCCTCCGGCTCTTCGGCGGCACAAGCGAATGAAGGACCCACCGCCAAAGACTCGGAGCGCCACCTGGTGAGCACAAGCCCCACGAATCGGGCCCAGCACTTCCTAAAGCCGGCCCTGCTCTGGATGTCCCCAACTCAACCCTCAGCATGTCGGCCAAGAGGGCAGCTGGCACAGTTGCTCCTGTGTTACTTACAGTCGGCGCCAACAATAGCTCTGAGCAGATTCAAAGAGGCCACACGAACAGCCTCATTCTCAATCTCCAGCTGCGAGTGCAGAAATGCGATCAGATCATCAGGAGAAGAACGGGCTGCAAGGGAACAAATCACGTCCTCACTGACAACAGAACTCTTATTCTTACCAGACCTGACAAAGGAAGTTACAAGGAAACCACTGTGTAACTCAGAGTCTCTTCCCCTTACCTAGCAGAACGACACAATCCAACAGCTCTGCGTGATTTTCCGTGCTGAGCGGCTTAGCTTGAGAACAGATCTGTGGGAAGAAAGGAAAGGGTAAAAAAAAACCTAATCAGAAGCAATTGAAAAGAAAATGTTCAATGAATTTCTAAGCTTCCACTTCCTACTTGTCCAACTAGAGGTCTGAACCCCAGGTAGATGGTACTGAATGCCCAGCAAGAATCAAACACAATGACCAATACATTCGATAAGAGAAGCTAAAGGGTTTTGAGCAGCAGAGCTGATCGAATCAAGACACAGCCACAGTTTTTACTATACAACTCTGACTCCCCTGATAATCGGCTTATGTGAAATTACTTTACAAACGGAGCTGGAGATTAGCTAAGAAAATGAGACCGCTACCTGCTTACTCCCGAGCCTGCAGAAATCAGTAAGGCATGAGGAGGTGCCCAGGCTCTGCACTATCATTCGATAGATTTTTATTGTTAATATGCTTCAGCTCTGCTGGGCCTAAGCTCAAGGGATCCAAGCAAAACCACCCCTCACCTGGACGTGCAGAGCACTGCAGATGGCTTGAAACTTCTCTTTAGGTAGAGGGATCTTATATTCACAAGAGACCTCCAAGAGCTGGCTCAGACTCTGCAACAGAGGGTGAAAGTCAGATGGTGGCACTCACAGGAGCAATATGTAGTGACTGAAGCAGCTTCAGGGGATTCCTCGATTCCAAGGCTGGAACGGATTATTGCCATTGTCTAGTCTGACCTCCGGTACAACACAGGCCATAGACCTTGCCCAGAATAATTCCCAGAGCAGAGCTTTTAGAAAAACATCCCAATCTCAATTTAAGAACAGTGAGGGAGAATCCACCTCGGCCCTTGGTAAATAGTTCTAATGGTTAATTATCTCACCATTAAAAATGTACGCCGTATTTCCAGTCTGAATGTGTCTCGCTTCAGTTTCTAGCCATTGGACCAAGTTTCTCTGCTAGACTGAAGAGCCCATTATAAAATATGAGTCCTTTAATCACTGTGGCTCTTCTGTCAATATCCTCTCCAATTTATCAACCCCCTTTTTGAATTGTGGGCACTAGAACGGGACCCAGTGTTCCCACAGTAGTCACACAAGTGCCAGATTTAGCGGTAAAATAACCACTGTACTCCTACTTGAGATTCCCCTTTTCATGCATCCCAGCTTTAGCTTTTTTGGCCACAGCATGAGTTCGTGTTCAGCTGATTATTCATCATGACCCCCAAAATCTTTTTCAGAGTCACTGCTTCCCAGGACAGCATCCCCCAGCATGTATGTGTGGCCTAAATTCTTTGTGCCTAGATGCACAAATTTACATTCAGCCGTATTTAAATGCACGTTTGTTTGTTTGCGCCCAGTTTACCAAGTGATCTAGATCACTCTGAATCAGTGAGCTGTCCTCTCCATTATTTACCACTCCCCAATTTTTATCTCATCTGCCAACTTTATCAGTGATGATTTTATGTCCTCTGCCAGCTGATTGATAAAAAAGGTGAAAATCTAATTCCTTCCTGCATCTAAACACTTTTCTCCTTTGCTGCTTGAAGCTTCCAGAATGTCTCTGATGCCATCTACATATTTTACTATGTTTAAGCAGTTGTGTAGTGCCCTGATGCTATCAAACAAGTCCATGATGCGTTGGTTCCCTCCAAATCATGGGTATTTCAACCCCAAAAGTGACCACATACTCTGTGCCGGAAAGCTTCAACCATCAGAGATGGTGAGTAACTATCACTACCAAGTAGTTATAGCTGTCTCATGACTTCATTTACAACTGTGTAGCCCCACTGAAGAAAGAATATGGCCCATTACTTCTTGCTCATGTGGTACTGAGGTAGATGAAATAGAGAGACAAGGGGAGTGAGACAATATCTTTAATTAGATTATCTCACCCACCTTCTCGCTCTAATATCTTGGGACCAACATGGCTACAACAGCACTGCATAGAACGGTAGATGAAATAGACAGGCAATGCTTTTATATTGATTTAGTTATATAAGCCAAAGCAATCACCCTCAAGCCTCCTTAGTATTAATTTTCAACCACTGACAGTTGGGTTTGGTATTGACCAGAGACAACATATGGCAGCCCCTGCTGTGAGGAGTTTATGATCTAAAATAGAGACACAGAGTTGACAGGATGTACTGGGAAATCACAAGGAGGGAGTATCTTGTTGGGGAGTGGGGCAGGTGTTCTGTTTTTTATCTCCTTATCATCCTCCCCAAGAAACAGAGGATGCTTTTCATAAGAGGCATTTACCTACAAATCTTGTTGCCTGGGTCACCGTGTGCATCAACCCAGAACTCGTGTAGATATTTATTATCTAACAAGTCACTGTCTAAACCAGGAAACCCCACGGGCAGCAAATTCCTTATGCAGTTCATACATGCACACGCATAGACAGTTACCTTAATGAGGGGTACCTCACCTTGGTGACGTGAAAAACATCAATGTCCTCCTTATATTGCTCAAGGAGCCATGAGATCAGTTCAAATATCCGATCGTGATGCTCCTCTTTGTGTAGCAGGAGGCTCATCATGGGACCAAGGGCTTTGATGACGGCCTGCTTGAGCTGCATAGATGAGAGACAGAATTTATGTTCCTAAGAATTCATTCAATATCATCCAATGGGCACACCTTTTCTACTTCTAATGAGTGCAACTTCCCTTGTTCCACTGTAGGAACGGCCCTATCTCAATATTTCCTGGTAAAGAACCGGGATTCGTAGGGTTGGTTTCAGGATTATATTCTAATGCACTTCACAGCTATACCAGGGAAAATATTCCCCAGATTAGTATGCATTCTCAGCCAACTCAAAACTGCTGTAATTCCACTGGGGTGAATGGACTTATACCAGGAATTAATTTAGCCCACTATCCCGTGTTCATCTGCACATTAGGTGCATAAAACTAGAAGCTATGTACACTGTGTGCAGACAGAATTTCCATGATGTGGTGACATTATAAATATATGGGGTTTAGATGTTTTACATGACACTCTGTTCCATCCAAAAGGACCTACCATTAAATGCCATCATCACAGAGAGTGACAGACACATAGAATTTAACATTACAATTTCTGCTAAAGGTTTAGAAAATCAGCAATTCTCACCTTCAGCTCCTCACATTTCAGCCAGTTGCTGGTCACATGACAATAGAATGGAAGAATTGTATCGAAGAATCGCAATGTACCCAGGCTGGGGAATGTGTTCTTATCCCAGTTAGACAAATATAGATTTATTGCCCTTGACCATTTTTCCAGAACTGTATGGAAGGAGAGAAGACGGGCAATGTGAAAAGGACGTATTAGTAACGAGGAGAAGTTGCTTTATCAGTGAACTCAGCCAGGCCTAAAGTTTACTACAATTCCATGGCAGCTACTGCTTAGTTCAGGACTAGACGCTGAAATCCCATATCAATTTGGAGCTATTTCTCTTCCCCCCATTCCATGTCTTGTTTCTGAAAAGGCTTTTACATTTGCAGCTCTCTCAATCTTTTTTCAATTACCATCATTTGAAGACAAATTTTTTCTCCCTTCCTTGTTACCTCTTCATTAGAGCTGGTTGAAAAAGCAGTTTAAATTAAATTAAAAATCTTTACTGATAGGGTTTTTTTTTTCAAAATTGCAAAGTATAAAAATCATTGATATTTTTCAAAAATCAAAACAATTCAGCCACCTCTTTAGCTGCTCCAAAACACTGGATACACACTTCCTGATCAAAATTGTCATTGACATTTTTCAGGTTTGTTTTTCATCAAATTTGGAAAGAAAAATGATGGAAAATATAATTAAAAATCAAAATATTTCAACCAGCTCTCCTCTGAATGACTCGCGTCCTCTGCAGTTATTGTTTAGTTAACCCTAACACTGTATGATTTCATCTTGAGTTACAGTTTGTCTGAAAGATGTTCAGTGCCCCTAACATCCATTGGCTTTACTGGGATTTGAAGGTATTGGGGAGCACTTTGCCCTAAAAGTTGGTGTATCTAGTGTCCTTGCTAAGAAGAATTAGGCCCCAATCCTGTTCTCTATGAAGTTGATGGCAAAATTCCCAGTTACCTCAAAGGCACAGGATTAACCCCTTACTGAGCATCACCTGAAAAGCAAAGGAAGAGAGAAGTGGAGAGGAAGAGAAGATAGAGAAAGAGCGTGAAAGGAGATGATAAAGAAACTAAGGAGAGAGAATGGGTGGAGGAGTGGGAAACAGGGGATTTTTAGATGTTCAGTAATGAAAACTGCTCCCTTCACCTCCTCCCCCAGGAGCCTCCTGGCAGATGGGCAGCTTCAGCCTTTGTGTGTGTTTATTTTAAATGATATCCATGAGTCATAAAGGGCCTGAACTTACAAATGCTCAGCGCCTCCTGCAAAGTACGGAGCACTCTCAACTTCACTGAGTGCCACGGGAGCCAAGGAACACAGCACTTGGTGCAATCCAGGGCAGGGAGCACAGTTCAGGGCCTGTTTGCAAACTTGGCCAGTCACTTCAATCTGTACCAAGACCCCCTCAATATCCATTTTGGGCACCTCCAGTAAGTGCTGCACTTACCACCACAAAATGCTTGTCTCAGCCTGCTGTCCTTGACTAACCCCAACATGGAGAACATGCGCTTCAGGGTCATTCCCACATAAGGGATACACTTAAGTGCTGCAGAAAAAGGCCAGAAGAGAAGGAAGAAAGATAATCAGCTGCTCTCCGCCTTCTTACAACACACTTAGAAACACTGTGGGGCAGGATGCTATGGGCTCCGAGGCCATTTTGTGCTGCGTAAGCAGAGCAGAATGGCTTTAAAGCAGCCATTGAAAGCCAGTGGGGGATTCACCCTGAAGAGGGGAATCCTCCACCAGTGTACAGCTGTGCCCGATGGCCAACTCACTCCCAGAGTAAGGGGAGAGAGCACTGGGGCGGGATGAGAAGTGGGGTGGAGAAGAGCTCCACTAGACCTGATCTTCCACTCATTCCCATCCTCAAAGAACTTCAGTCAGGGACATAAGTTAGAGCTTGCACCTCCGTCTGGATAGCTCATGATCTGGAAGCCAAGAACTAGCAACAGCAGTTAATCTTGTGTCTCTCCCCAGACACACCCGCATGCACACACGCAAACAGAGCTCTGTTTAGCTGTAACATTTTTAGGTAGAGAGAGTAATCCCCTGTCCTTAAATGAAAGACAATAACTTTGAAACAAAAGATGGAAGTTACCATACCATAGGCTGATGACAGGTTGCCCAGTGTAATGAAAGTAAACTCTTCAGGCAGCCCCAGTAGTTTCAGACGACACTGCAGCTCGTACATCACCTCATAGAAATAGCAGCGGGCCAGGGTCACTAAGGTGTTGCTAGCTGCCACTTTTAGTTCATTTGTTGCTTCCTAAAAAAAAAACCAGAGAGAGAGAGAGACTGAGGTGACTGAAGCCGGTTGCACTAGCCAGAGTTGTTTATATGAGTCAAGTCCTTATTTCTGTGCATAAGTTGTGAATGAACCTCCCAACTTTCTGTGGAGAGAGTCATTAGTCTTGGGGCTTTATACTGCTACTTATCGCGATAGTATCAGAGCGCCTTCCACATAACATCAGGATCAATAATGAAATCCCTAGTAGACTTCAGGAAAGACTTGCTCATTAAGAAACCATAGGCCCGTCTCTGTGTCTGATATCATGTGTCTCGCGTCCTGATCCTGCAAAGCACTTAAGCACATGTGTAACTTTTGCATGTGAGTTCTCCCATCCTATGCATGTGCACAAGTGCTGTCTAGGACCTGGGCTTTGGTCTGGAGGAAGGTGTGGGCCTCTAACAGGAGAATCTATTTTTGTTTCAGTATATAGTTTACCCTCCCAAAAAAGAGAGTTTTAATTAGTTAAAGCTTTCGCTCCTTTGATTAGTATCTCGGGAGAACTAACTTACCTGAGTCTCTCTCATGTGGTTTGAGGCCAGGGTTATTATTTTGTTCAGTAGCCTACTCTCTAGGCCCCCAATGTCCTGCTGTAATACTTTCTCCAGGACACAGTAAATGTCAACTCTGTCTCGCTGCGGACAAAACATAAAAGAGAATAAACAATTGGAAAAAGGTTTTCTTGATGACCACACAGTAATTTGGCTAATAAGCCCCTGCCCTAAAGAGTTTACAATCCACACATGAAATGACTAGCCCAAGTCTTATCATAACAGAGCAGGTCCGTGGCCAGGAAGAGAATCCATGTCTCCTGAGTCATTATCCAGAATCCTAGCCACGAGGCCAGCCTGACTCCTCAGCCTGCATGCTCACACAAGTCAGCCATTGGTTTAATTGGTGTCAAACATGCCATGCCCTCCACAATCACTGCATTTAGCAGCACTTCAGAAGCAGCCGAGTAATTTACATATTTTAATCTTCCTGGAGAGAAAAGAGCCAGAATAAGCGCCCTTCACTGCCCCCTTAGCTAGTTTCATTTATTTAAAACAAACAATACAAATGAGCACCTCGCCCTTGCTCTATCCACTCCAGACAGAATTTGTAAATTTGTAATTACAAAATACCCAACTCCCGCAGTACGTCCTCAACAGTTCCTAGGGGAAATTAGCTCAGCAGTTAGATCTACGTTGACAGTCGCACACTCGAAGGTGTCTTTTATGAGGCCCATCAGTGTAGAAATTCACAGATGATACTAAATATGGAGGAGTTGTGGTATCAGCTGGGACAGAGAAAAACTAAAGAGGGACACAGAGAAATTAAAAACCTGAGCAGAGAACAAGATTCATTTCAGAAAACTGCCAACTAGCACATCTGGAAAGGAGGTAGAAGTAACTGACATAATGGGAGGGAGAAAAGTGGGAAGCAACAAGTGCCCTGGGGGTGACAGTGAAAAACAAAGTCAACACGTATATGCAAGATGTGATGGCTCCCACAAAGAGCCATGTGGGTTGGGTCTTTTACACACAGGGATCATGGTACAAAGCAGGAAGACACCAGTTCCTCTCTGTTCAGCTGAGGTGTGACTGCATCTGGATTGTTGCATTTTCTAGCACCACATTCCCAGAGAGCTCAAGAAATTGGAAGTAATTCATGGGGGAGCAAAAAAAGAATGTAGGGGGGTGGCGGAATTGAGTTCTGAATAGAGCCCTGCAACCTGACCCAAATCCTACGGGACCTGACTACAGGCGTCAGGGTCAGGTTGGATGAGAAAACCCCTCTTGGGCTCGGGTCAGGTCGGCTCTCCTCTTTTAGCCCATGGGATCGGCACAACCGTGACCGCATGTTCCTGCCAACCACCACCTCCTTTCTGCTTGGGGCCCATTTAGGTTGGGCTTAAAAATTGGGCCCAAGCAGACCTCTACTTCAGAAGACAGCCTGAAAGAGCTGCCTATGGCAGATGCGGCCAAGGGATGACTATGAGGGAGACATGATAATACCATACACCTCTCTGAAGGGTGTGAACACCAAGGAGGGAGAGGAATTTTTTAGTATAATACATTTAGGTAAAATTAGGAGTAATGGGATTAAACTAAAAAAAGACATACAATTTAGACTTTAATAACAGGAAAAATGCCCCAACTGTGAGACAGGTCTATTAGGCTATGACATAGTCTTCCTAGGAAAGTGGTGGAAGCTCAGTCATTAGGGGATTTTAAAATTAGTTTGGCCCAAACAGTGAAAAATGACTGCTGGGAATTCTCCTGCATTTAGGGTTACCATACATCCTCTTTTTCCCGGACATGTCCGGCTTTTCGGCAGTCAAACCCCCGTCCGGGGGGAATTGCCAAAAAGCCGAACATGTCCGGGAAAATGGCGGCTCTGCTCCTCCCCTGACTCTTCGGCTCTGTTTAAGAGCCGAGCTACCCGAGCGCTACCAGCTTCGGGCAGCCCCCGTGCCTCCGGACCCTGCGCCGCCGGAGCCCGGGAGGGGAAGTGCCTGGCTGGGGGCGCAGGGTCCGGAGGCATAGGGGCTGCCCAAAGCCCGAGCGCTACTGGCTTCACGGTTTGCCGGGCAGCCTCTAGATCCTGCGCCCCCGGCTGGACGCTTCCCCTCCCAGGCTCCAGCTGCGCTGGGGAAGCGCCGGCCGGGGGCGCAGGGTTTGGGGGCTGCCCGGCAAACCGTGAAGCCGGTAGCACTGGGGCAGCCCTTTCCCCGTGGCTGGGAGTGGAAGGAGGGGGGGCGGAGTTAGGGCGGGGAAGGGGCGGAGTTGGGGCGGGGCTAGGGGTGGGGAAATGGGCGGGGCCAGGGCCCGTGGAGGGTCCTCTTTTTTTATTTCTTAGATATGGTAACCCTACCTGCATTAGCAGGGAAATGGACTGGATGCTCCAATAGGTCTTTTCCATCTCTGTCTCCTGTGAGTCTCTAAATCTATGTGACCTGCATGCCAAGGTCATAAAGCACTTTGGAATGTTCAAAGCCAATCAGATCCCTTGACTGGCTAAACATTCCAGTGGTTCTGCTTGAAAAGGAATGCTTCTGCAAACTGCAATCATACCAGAGAGCTCCACTGGGGAGAAGCTCCTTCCCTTCATTTTTAAATGGAAGGAGGATTTGTTTAATTGAAAATTGTCTCTGATAACTTATGAATACATAGGCACTATGTAATTCAAGTAATTAATCAAATTAATTAACATAATTAATTGAGTAATTCAAATAATTAAAGTACTAGGAGGCCAAGTTCAGTTCTGAACTGAACTGCTTATCTTGGCCTCCTAGTACTTTAATTGAAACTAAAATGCCGTCTGTGTTGGCCCTTAATAGAGAAATGGACTTTGTTGGATGCAAGTATTAATAAATGGAAAAAGGGGTCTGAATATTACTCCTAGGGGAATTCTGCACTACTGCGCACGTGCATAATTAATGAGCCTAGGATTTAGAGCAGGGAGTCAGTTCACTTGGGTTTTATTCACATTCTTTTACTAACTTGCTAAGTGGTGTTGAGCAAGTAACTTAATTCCCTGTGACACAAATCATCCATAAATGGGGATAATGCTTACCATTCTCACAAGGGTGCTGTGAGTCTTAATTCATTAGTATTAGGTAAGTGCTTTAAGAGTTTTGGATGAAGATGCTAAAGAAGGGCAAAGTATTATTGGTAGAGCTTCCTGCAAGTCCTATAGTGTACTTTTACTATATCCAGCCCATGTACTCCACTGCGTGTAAAAGGACAACGCTCTCTTTATAGAGCATTATATCATCCTGATCTGTAATAACAGCATTTTGCATTCTGAGTTTATGCCTGAGGACAGAAGGGTGAATACTGATTATACTGATGGTGCGCCAGGCCAAGTTCTATCCTGAATTACCCCCATGCATTCCCCTATACCCCCATGAAGTCAGGTAGAATTTGGTGTGGACACATGGAAAGCAGATGTAATTTCATGAAATTGCCCTACCTCATCCTGTTGCAGTTTCTCTAGCAGAACTGTCACAACGCTAGCCAGCTCGGTCTCAGCAATAAAGGCAATCCTGAGGGCAATTTTGCCCTTATCTTGGTAATCCATATTTGCCAGGAGGGAAACAACCTCATTATAAACACCTGAAATTAAATAAAAGGATTCGGTTGGTTACCACTGATAGTAGAAATTGATGCCGGCCTCTTTAATTCACTGTCCAGTAAAGATTCTGCAGGACCCCAAACACTGTGAGAAGTAGACCTGGGAATCATGTAAATCCTTTTCCTTGCGCCTGATGACCAGGTTTGTTTGCTGAACTACCCAATGTGTTTGGGGGGAAATCATAATGAAGAAAATTTGCTCCTTTCAAGTAGATCCCCACATAAAATAATCTTCCTTTCCCTCTTTACTATCATTTCAAGAGTTTTGATTCCATACAGAATAATTTATGGTCAAAATTTTCAAAACTGGGTGCCTAAACTTAAGCTCTGAAATCCATATTAAGGCACCTATACCCTGAGTCAGCATCCTAACCACATGCTTAACTCTAAGCCAACAAAGAGACCTAAAGTTAAGCACATGTTTAAGAGTTTTGCTTAGTCAGGGCCTCATTTTCAAAAACCCTGAGCACCCACATATACCTATTGGCTATGCTGGGAACTTTTTGGGGCTCAGTATCTCTTGCAAATCAGGCCACTTTTTTAGACATCGGTATGAATTTAGAAGCCTAACTTTAGGCCCCCTGTTTTGAAGAAAGGCTTTAATCTTATTTTATGGTCGTTTAAATACTTGCAGCCAAGACTCATGGAACAGAGTTCATCCGGTTGCCTGTAGATGTCATAAAGGACTTTCCCCCCCATGTACAATTGACTAGATGTATGCTGTGAGTGGGGTCAGGTGGTTCCCTCCAACCTTCACCTGAAGCATCAGGGATTGACCATAGCAGGAGAAGGGACACCTGGTAAGGTGGACCAGTGCTCCAAGATGGTTCAGAGAATCTGTTTCCTTAAATGTCCTGCTCACATGCTCAGGGTCCAACTGATCTCCAGAGTTGTGGGTGGGAAGGAATTTTCCCCTGCTCAGATTGGCAGGGACCTTTGGGTGGGAGGATGGGGCACTGATCACCTGCTAGGATCATCTGAGTATATCTGACCTATTCAATTCTCTACCATTGCAAGGGCCTCAGGCATTGGTGGAACCACAGTCTCTCCTGTTCTCTGCCTATGGCACACAACAGTTTAGTCTCCTAAAGACTGAAATGTTTTAGTCCAAGACAAGTTTTTGGGTTCAGTATAGGGTTGCTAGGTGACATTTTAATAGCCTGTGAAATACAGGAAGTCAGGCTAGATGATCTAATGGTCCCTTCTGGCCTTAAACTCTATGAAACTATGAAATAGCTGACATATTTAAAAAATCTGGATTTTATCTCCCATGTATCTCTTAGCTGTGGGCAGAAATTCTCCAGGAGACTTAATATTTAACAAGAACTCTGAAATGCCATATTTATCTGTCTCCATTGTAACAGCATTCCAAAGCATGAAGGAGGAACTAACAAGATTTCCCCTTCCCAGGAAAGACTGCTTGAGGTTAGGTGATTGCCCATCCTTTATGCAAATTGCATCCTTCACTTCTAACACCCAGATGCAAACTGAATCATAACTATCCTACATTGCCCATCTAGCTGCAGTAATGATAATGTTGGATTAGGAGCACTAGTATTGCTAAGAAATGTGACCCCATGCTTTCTTATCCTGCATTTAAGATATTAGCAGAGCTTCATTTAGACAGCTAGAGGAGAAGTCCTTCTGCATTTTTTGTTCTAATTTCCCCCATCTCTGGTGGATTCCACAGCTAGATGTTGGCTCCATGGATGCAGAAGACACAAAATGAGGACCCATAATAAACCTAAAACAACTGGGAGAAAAGAAGGAAGATCTCCCCCATAGCATTCAATAGAAACTCAGATTCTCAGGAAAGTTTCCAGGTACAGAGGCTGTAGGCCAACTCCTCAACTGGTGTAAATCAACACAGCTACAAGGAAGTCAACAGAGCGACACTGGTTTACAGCAGCTGAGGTTCTGGTCATAGAAATGGAGAACATTACAGCTAATCTATCTGTATGCCTATGCTTTCTCAATGTGTTTGTGATTATAGAATGGATATAGAGAATACAATGCTGACCCTTACCTCTGTCGGTTACCTCCTGCTCACTCACAAATTTATTCATGTTTAATACTTCCTCCAGTCCGACCTCCAAAGAGCGCCCGTACTGATAGGCAGCTGACCTCTCAGTCAGTCATGTCCAGGCTAACCAGTTAAGATTATGCAAGCACTATTATGACATCCATGTGACTGTGGCACACCACATAAACTGCTGCTGATCAGGTATGTGCTGTAATTACATGGTCAAGATCCTCAAAGTTATTTAGGCTCCTAACTCGCACTGAAATCAGTAGATGTTAGGAGCCTTAATACATTTCAATATCTGGGCCCATACATGTAAGCAGTCCAATAGGTGGCTAAATTTGCTCCAGTGTCGAATTTCTCATTCTTTCTCCGTCATTTTGAATTTTGGTTCGGTCCCCCCTCACTTTCCAATATTGGTTTAATCTGAAAATCTGCTCCTGGTTGAATTTATATAAAATAAAAGCACCAAAGAAAGAGAAGAAACTGCCTTGGAGAATGCACAGTGACACTTGAGTGTGGTTGGTTGGTTGGTTGGTTTCCTTTGCTTTTTAATTTGGTTGATCAAAAAGCCAGATGAAACCTTATTGAACTGTATTACAAATATTGATTTTATATTGTTTTACAATGAATTGAAATTTATACTTCATTTCCATGTCCTGCCAAACAAATCAACGACATTCATTTTTATTGTGTTTAATACAGTGTGGTGTCATATGTATGGCCATATGTAGAGCCAACACTTGATTTTGGAAGTTATGTTGCCTTTAAAGCATTCAGAGTGATGACACTCTTTGCAGTAAACCATATGGAAAAAGAATTCCAATTACATTTGTCCCTTGCTATGCATAACTTATTTTGTGCCTTTCTACCCTTTCTGCTTTTGTCCTTACACATATATGCTATTCTTTTGTACTCCGCCTTAGTAATTCGTCCACTAGTGCACATTTAATGTTGAGACTAATCACACATATGCACAAGATATCACCTACGATGCAGGACAGGTAGTGCAACTTGTGCAGTATTCCGTTGCACCTCTTACTGTAATATAAAATTCACCTGTTATCACTATAGGTCTCGGTGAGAACATGCACAACTGGTAAGCTGTGACTCTTACTGATGCAGGCTGTCTCTGTGTTTAGCACTTCAACATGCAAGTTCTACACTAAAAAAGCACACTTTTGCTGGAAAAATGAAAGACGTGTTTTGCTACCAACTTCAACCTAGGACATGCAACGTCTGTACTGGTGCATACCTGTTTAACTGGAATATGCATGCTAATACAAGTTGATTACTGTAGCATTCAATAGTGGCACTAGTACAGATCCTGTTCAGAAATACGCAACACCTTTCTTGGTCAAATGAGTCCTGTTCTAATTACAAGGTTTATAGGCTTGTACAAATTTTGGAACTGCAGTGTTGATTGTTGCTTAAACACAAAGAACATAGCATTCCTGAGTTTCCCAGGTATGAAATACAAAACAAGGGTGTGTTCATTTTTGAAAGATGCTGCAGAGTGCACAATTACATCATTCACAGGCCGCATGTGCTTCACAAGCTTGTATTCCACAGCATTTGGAAAATAACTTAAAAGATGATGCTAACGTTAATACTTTTTGAATTTCCCACATAGTCAATAGCCCCGTTGGATGGGAGGGGGGGGAAGGAAGATAGAAAAGCGTATGTTTGTACAGGTAGTCGTTTATTTTTATAATGTACTGCATGATAATATAAAGAATATGTCTAAACAGTGTCAAAGTTGTGGGGACACAGACAGCAATCGAGAACATTAAATCGAAGGATGATGTTTTATCTTTAACTCATACTTAGAAAAGCTGGGCCCAGCAGAGCCATTCTAGCAGCTCTTCCCTGCTCCTCAGTATAAGGGGTCTGGGTGGGGTGGAGTGGACTAGGCTCCGGCTGTTCTTGGATGGCTCAGTGCAGCTAGCATAGAAATTGAAGCACCTCTGAGGCTGCTCTTTTGTATAGTGGGGACTGGCCAGGCCTGTGAGTTTGGGTGGCACAGAGATGGCACAAAGAGCTCTTTTTTCCCAGCCCTGTGCTAAGGGCAAAAATGAAGACACGGAATCAGTCAAGGTCTTCTTTAGATCCATTCTGAGCTGTTTTTAAGTTAGGTTTGAGAAAAAACATATACATGTTTTTTTTCTTATATAGAATTTAAAATACGTATTAATGACCAAACAGCTCTGAATTGCTCTCGAGTGAACCTGAGTTCATGTTTTTGAATTGATTATTTTTTTGGCCTGTGGTTCATTCAGAAGTCTTGCCAATTTGTCGCATAAAAAGTGCACAATGCAAGACCTTCAGAAACTCTCTTGGAAAGTAGTGACTCTTGTCACCAGCAGCAGCCTTTACTTCAGTTTAATATTTCCCTAATTAAACAAAAATCATTTCTTGATCAGTGCCATTTTTATTGGGTGATGTTTTTACAGTGATCTAAGCTAGAACAGGTCAGTTATCTTCCATTTACGAGCACTCGTAAAAAAAGTACAAACGAAAATTTCAAACTATGAAACAGAATGTGATTCCAAGCTGGATTCCTGGACAAAGTAGAACCCCTGTCAATAGAAATTCATAATAGCCGTGCTGCTCACACCGCTCACAAGAGAGCAACAGCTAGTGCTGCCTCACTGCAACTAACCAAGACATTTTCTGCACCTTGTTTAATCTCTTTCGGGTGGGAAAGGGGGCTGAGCTCTGTGGAGGCTCCCTTTCTTTGCCAGCATTAGCAACCCGCCAGGAGTAAAAAACTGGGGTCAGTGCTCTTGGTGCCTTTTCTGTAATTGTACCTGGTTTTTAATTACTTCCTTTCACTACCAGCATTGAATTACAATGTATGTGTTATATAGCTCTTTATCAGAACTCTGTACAGTTGTGAACTGCTGCTTTATGACCTGATTCAATAAAAAAAAAATGTCCGGCTCCCACGCTGTGACCGTGGAAGCCTCAATCTCCATATATTTAATTGAAATGGAACTTTACACATTAAGTATTCCACACAGAAAGAATGAGAACAGAATTTGAAAATAAACTCCTTTGGAATGAACTGGAATGCTCTGTATTAATACTGGAAATATTCTAACATTTTGAAATATAAATGTTTGTCCCATTAACTGGCATTATGACAAATATAATTGATCTTTTCCCAACAAGAGTAATGACCTCAGTAGAAACATTTTAACCTCTTATATTTGTACTTAAAATTTTCAGTAAAATACAGAGCTATTTCAAGTTACCCTTCCAGATGCATGGGCCTGGTGGTGTATCTACTGATAAAGACCCTGATAAAGCAAAATATTTACACACATGCTTAATGTTAGCCATATGAGTAGTTCCATTAACTTAATGGGAATACTCATGCTTAAAGTTAAGTATATCCTAAAGTACTTTGCTGAAGAGAGTTGTAACCTTTCAGTGAATGTGACCACTGATTAGTTAAAAATGTTCTCCCATTGAAAAAGCTTTTCTGCTTACCCCTTTCTTGACTGTGGAACTTATTTCTGACAGAAGATAAGTAAGTGCAGCTTTCTTGGACAATCGGGATTCCCAAGTGCCAGGAGCAGGATGACCTTCTGCCTCCTGAATATGGAATTGCTCCTTTGTGTAACACCTTTGACATAAGTAATACCGTGTGAAAGAAATAAAGACTATAACATGACCTCCTTATATGGTTGCACACTTACAGCAGTTCCACACAGTAGTTAGTGCCCAACAGGGGGTCCTCAAGACTTGCATGTAAAACTAGTATCGATGTCTCTTTTTTGTAAGTTTTATTTTTGTAACCGTGCATGTAAAGCATCACTGAATCAATGGATCTGCTGAAGAACTCAGCTGCTGGAACCATGCAATATGTTTTGAATTGCCCTTAAAATATGGAAAATGTTTTCTGAATGCTTTATATTCTTTCTGCTGTAAATTAAAAACAAAAAATTTCCCCATACTAAGTGTATTTCTTTTAACATTTTCTCTTCCATTTTAATCAAGAAGGAGCTGAAGATTCCTTAAGTAATTATATATATCCTTGTAAAGTATGGATCTGTGTCACACACTTAGAAGACCTATTGTAAACTCACATAGTCTCTTAACTGACTGAATTTCAAAGGTAGACAATTTTTTAAAACAAATTCTGCTTGTCGTGTGTGTACAGCTCCCACTGGATTCGATGGGATCCATGTACTCATGTGAGAGGAGAATGTGGTCCTTAAAACCTATAGTTAACTGTTTCAAACGAGGAAGCTAGGAAATAGAGAACACAGTTATCTAATCAAAATGATCAACAAGAGTGAAAAACTTGAAGTCACTTGGACCTCTCAGCCTGGGTATTGATGATGTACATTATATAGTCACAGTCTTGACTCTTTTCTGTGTTTTTAATTTATACTCTTCATCAGGCATATTTCAGAGAAGGGACCAAAATAATTTCTAGACCACATCTTTTAGAAAAAAGAACAGGAGTACTTGTGGCACCTTAGAGACTAACAAATTTATTAGAGCATAAGCTTTCATGGACTACAGCCCACTTCTTCCGTTGCATACAGAGTGGAATGCATCCGAAGAAGTGGGCTGTAGTCCACGAAAGCTTATGTTCTAATAAATTTGTTAGTCTCTAAGGTGCCACAAGTACTCCTGTTCTTTTTGCGGATACAGACTAACACAGCTGCTACTCTGAAACCTATCTTTTAGAAAAACATCCAATCTTGATTTTAAAATGGTCAGAGATGGAGAATACACCACAAGTCTTAGTAAACTGTTCCAGTACATTTCAGAGCTATAGTTGCACTTCAAGTAGTAAAACGGACTTGGCCTTCAGATTCAGGCCTTCATGATAGGGGGGCAAATTCATCCCCTCTCTAGCTCAGTGGTGGGCAACCTGTGGCCCATCAGGGTAATTCCAGCCACTGGGAGCTGCGGGCGGCCGTGCCTGCGGATGGTCAATGGAAACACTGTCTCGCGGCCTGCCAGTGGATTACCCTGACAGGCCGTGTGTGGGCCACAGGTTATCAACCACTGCTCTAGCTCCTCTAAAGCTAAGAAAATTCAGCAGAGCCTTATGCGGAGATTAGAATCTGTCAAATAATTTATTTTAAATACTTCACAAAACACCTTGAATAAATCATGATATACATATATTTGTGAATTATTTGACCAAATGTGTAAGATGATAGAATACCAGTAAAAAAAGATGTCTAATAATGTTTTTGGAAAATAACTCAAAACTGAGCAAATAAATTATTCAATTTATATTATGATAAATTCCCCTAAGGATGAATTTGGCCATTTTAACCTGAGTATGAGAGTCGTACTGAGAAGTGCAATTTCTGTGTGCACTTACAAAATGCTGACCAGGGGAATAGTTAGTTTTCCATTAAACAATAACGCTCCTTCAGAAAAAAGCAATGAAATGTTACATCCAGGAAGATTATAAATGCACAATTTTTATAACTGAATAAAATTAAACAGAAAACAATAGAAGAACACAAGAAAGTAGGAAGAAATATTTGACCAGCACCTACCCCAATGGAGCCCCAATTTTGATCAAGACCTCTAGACACAACTGTAACACAAATATATAATGAAATATATTTCATCGAGCTATTTTCAACTTTCTGAGAGCACAATACTTTCTGTACTTCTTAAATAAGGTACTGTCTGTGAGGGCAGAGACAAAGTCCTGAGTTTCCAACAGAATCCATGAGGCAGTGTGTAATAAATTCCAGAACTCTACGTAGAGGGACAGAATAAAAAGTAATTTTAAAAGTTCCATGAGGCCTTTAGAAACAAAATCCAAAAAGTCACGTTTAACAACAAGGCAGAATTAATTTCTGGTTAATGCATTTAACAGGCATATAAATGGTTTTGAACCAGAGCTGGATAATGTTGTAATATAGTAAACAATTCTTCCTGTCTTTATAAAGCTATTAGAGCGCGCGCGCACACACACACACACACACACACACACACATCTATCTGTTGTGTAAAAGTGTGTGTCATTAATCTCATGATTAACCCATTTGTAAGCAGAGTCAGGATGAGCTCTACCCTGACATCTGGTGGTGAATTATGGCGAGGGTGGAAAAGAACTCCAGGGGCTGATCTTGTTTGCATAGGCACACCCACTCGCCTGGCATGAAACCACAGCAACTCAAAGTGGTTACTTTGGCTGGTGTGGGATCCCCAGTTTCTCTGTTATTGGGGCAGGAAGAATAAAGTTTTGTTACCCTGATTCTGTGAATCAAGGCCAGTGGAACTGTTGTATGACAGAAGGACTGAGTGAGTCATTCACCATTACCTAAGTAGCATTTGCTTGTCAAGGGGCATGGGTTACAAAACCCAGTGAATTGAGAGAGGATGGGGACAGGTATTTGTACCTGATGGTGTGGCCCCCTCCCCAAGGGGGTTGAAACACCAATTGCACTACCTCCTCTCTCCATTGTTGAATGTCAGAGCTAACTTTGATTCCCTTAGGAGTCTAGTTACAGACTGCTGAGCTGAGTTCGCTTTGGGCCAATAGTGCACCAGCACTGGGGCTCCCCTACTACTAGCTGAAATCACTAAGAGCTGAAATCACAAAAGAGCTAAAGCTATTTAAGAGCTGAGATCACTGAGGCTGTGTTAACTAGTGGGGGAGCCTGAAGCTATAGCTAAGCTAACTTAGCTTAGCGGGGAGTGAGCGGAGCGGAGTGGCTCACAGGTCGGTGAGCGGAGCGGCTGGAGGAGCAGCTAGCAGAGCAGAGCAGAGCAGAGCCTTGTGGGAGCGGCCCAAGGGATGGCCGGAGCGGAGTGGAGCGGAGCGGAGCGGAGCAGCGCGGCTCACAGGTCGGTGAGCGGAGCGGAGCGGAGCAGCTGCCAGAGCAGTTCGTGGGACTGCGGGTGGAGTGGAGCAGTTCGTGGTGAAGGCTGCAGTGGAACCCCACGGAGAAGCAGCCGGTTGACCTCGGATCACGTAAGGTGCCCCTTAACACCCTGCTCACCCCCCCCCCCCCCCCCTTGAACTCTGGGGCTGCACTGATCATGGACAGAGACTTTGGGGGGTGGTCGGACTTTTGGGACTTTTGTGATTCTTGGGTTGCTGGACCCAAGAGACTTTGGGATTGGTGGACTTTTGGGACTTTGGTGATTCTTGGGTCGCTGGTTTCAAGAACCAACAGGAGAGGACACGGCCCAATTTGCTGGGGTGGGTCTTCGCTCATGGTTTGGTCTAAAAACTCTAGTTGTGGTGTTTTTTCCATTTAATGCTGATGTTGTTTACCTCATGTTATTAAACATTTTCTGTTACACTCAGACTCCGTGCTTGCGAGAGGGGAAGTATTGCCTCTTAGAGGTGCCCAGGGGGTGGTATGTAATTGTCCCAGGTCACTGGGTGGGGGCTCGAGCCGGTTTTGCATTGCGTTATTGAAACGGAACCCCTAGATACAGAACCCGGCCCTTGTTGCTGCCAACTTAGATGGGCAGAAGGGTTACATTTTTGGGGGCTCGTCCGGGATCCCCTGGGTCAGTACCCCTCGCAAGCACCTGTTGAGTGTTCCCCTGCATTGGAAAAAAAATTGTGGTTATATTTTGAGGAAATTACTGTTTGTATAATGGCTAATATGTCGGGTTTGTTGGGCCCCGGCCCTGCAGCCTCTAGCTCAGGGGCCACAGCCTCAGCCAATGATTGGACAAAAGCACTGGGGCAAATATTGGAAAAGGTTGTGTTGTCCCATGCTAGGTCAAACTCTTGTCGTGAGTTAAGGTTATTTGCTGGGGCAGAGGAGTTCGAACCCTGGTTGGAGCATACCACTGAAATGCTGCAGGAGTGGGCCGTACCTGATGCAGAAAAGCGAAGATGTCTGATAGAGAGCCTTAGTGGCCCAGCATTAGATGTGATTCGCACCCTGAAGCTCATTGACCCTGGGGTCAGTGTGAAGGACTGCCTAGAGGCCCTTGATCATACCTTTGGGAGTGTAGAGGGCCCTGAAGACAGTTACTGTAAGTTCCTTAATTCCCGACAGCAAATTGGCGAGAAGATTTCAGCCTATATACAGAGGCTGGAAAGACTGCTTCAGAGAGCTGTCATGAGGGGTGCAGTGACTGCTGAACAGATGGATCGGACCAGACTGGCTCAAATTGTAAGAGGAGCTCAATATCAGAACTCGATTCTACTCCATCTCCGGCTAAGAGAACGACGGGAACATCCCCCAAGTTATTCCCAGCTGATAAAGGAGGTCAGAGAAGAGGAAGAAAGGCAGGCTGCCAGCGAGTTTTGGGAAGCCCAAACATTGGAGCCAGCCGGCACAACACCACTGCAAATGGCCAGTGTACTGATGGTGAGCACCACAGAGGAACTTGCCCAACAAGTGCAGGTCCTGACAGAACGGATAGCTGAACTGCAAAGCACCATTGACCAAGCTAAGACTTCCGGGAATAAGGAGCCTCTGACCGTGGCGATGGAGAAGTCAGCATTTAGAGCCACCATCCCATCTGGGCGAAGAGGGAAAGGACAATTCTTCTGCTACCGATGTGGTCAGGATGGACACAGTGCTGCCAAGTGCCATAATGAAGAAAACCCCTCCTTAGTGTATGGAAAGCTGAGGATCAGTTGGGAGAGATCCGGTAGCTGCCAGAGAGTCCGGGGACGGGGACCACCCAGGCCTGCAGGATTTGAAGATTCCCCCAGAAAAGACTGTCCAGCTGGGATCCCCGCAGGACTGATAGGGCCTCGAGCAGAGGTCATGGTGAAGATTGAAGGGGTGGAGTGTAAAGCCGTGCTTGACACTGGATCTCAAGTGACTATTATATTTCAGTCATTCTACCAACAAATGCTTAGGCACCTGCCTATACAGCCACTGACTGGCGTTGGTCTGTGTGGCCTCAGCATGGATGAATACCCCTACCAAGGGTATGTCATAGTGCACCTGGAATTCCCAGAGGAGGTTGCTGGGGTAAGAGAAGAGGTGGACACAGCTGCATTAATATGCCCTGACCCTAAAGGGACCTCTGATGTGTCTGTGCTGATAGGGACCAACTCCAGTCTCTTCAAGGTGCTCGCGGATTACTGCAGACGACGGGCTGGGGACCAGTACCTGAATACCCTGATGATCCATACGCTTTGTGCTGAAGCCTATAGGAAGATTGAGGGTGCTAAAAAGGAGACATCTGAGCTACCGATTGGGGCGCTGAAGTACATGGGCACAACCCCGTTAGTAGTGCCTGCAAGGACGGAGCAAGAAGTGCTTGTCATGAGTACTCGGCTGAAAGGCAGTAAAGGGGCATTAGCAATGGTAGAGCAGCCGGTTGAAGGAGAGCTCCCGGAAGGAGTGCTGGTCCCCAGTGGAGTCATAACCCTACCTGCTGAAGCCCAGGAAAAGGTGACTATACTGATTGCTAATGAAACAAGTCGAGATGTTGTTGTGAAGCAAGGACAAAAGATAGCGGATCTCTTTGAGCCTGAATCAATTGTAAAACCCCAGTGTGAGACTCAAGTTCCGCCAATAGACCCTGCAAAGTTTGACTTTGGAGATTCACCGTTGTCCGAGGAGTGGAAAGATCGCCTGAGGAGGAAACTTTGTGAAAGATCCAAGGTGTTCTCATTGCATGAGTGGGATGTGGAATGTGCAAAAGGAGTAGAGCACAACATCAGACTACATGACTCTCGACCTTTCAGGGAGAGATCTAGGAGGATTGCCCTCTCCGAGATGGAAGATGTGCGACAACATCTTCAGGAGCTGGCTGCGAATGGCATCATTACAGAGTCCCGCAGCCCATATGCCTCACCCATTGTGGTGGTCCGTAAAAAGAATGGGAAAATCCGGATGTGTATTGACTACCGCACCCTAAACCGCCGTACTGTGGTTGACCAGTACACAATGCCTCGAGTCCAAGATGCCTTAGACTGTTTGCTGGGAAGCCAGTGGTTCTCTGTGTTGGATCTTCGGAGTGGATACTACCAGATCCCTCTGGGTGAAGCAGATAAGGAGAAGACAGCCTTCATCTGCCCATTAGGGTTTTATCAGTTTGAACGCATGCCCCAAGGGATCTCTGGAGCACCTGCCACATTTCAACGTCTTATGGAGAAAGTTGTGGGAGACATGAATTTACTGCAAGTGTTAGTTTATTTGGATGACCTGATAGTGTTTGGAAGAACCTTGGAGGAGCATGAAGAAAGACTTCTTAAAGTGCTTGATAGGTTAGAGGATTATGGTTTGAAGCTTTCAATTGACAAATGCCAGTTCTGCAGGACCTCAGTGAAGTATGTGGGTCACATCGTGTCCCAAGAGGGTGTGAGTACTGATCCCGATAAAATAGAAGCCCTCACTACATGGCCATGTCCAAGTAACTACAGAGAACTCAAGATCTTTCTTGGGTTTAGTGGCTACTATCGCAGATTTGTGAAAAACTATGCTACGATTGTAAAACCTCTGAATGATCTTACCAGGGGATACCAGTCCAGCAGGAACAAATCTAAGACCAAGAATAAGGGAAGGTCCCCAAAGCCTCCTGTGCAGAGACACTATGGCCCCTTCGAACCATTTGGGCCACGGTGGGATGAGAGATGTGAAAGGGCTTTTCGAGAAATCATTACTTGCCTAACTCATGCTCCAGTCCTAGTCTTTGCTGACCCAAGCAAGCCATTTATCCTGCATACTGATGCCAGTTTGGAGGGTCTGGGAGCAGTACTGTACCAGGAAGTGGAAGGAAGACGTAAACCTGTAGCCTTTGCCAGCCGAGGACTGTCTGATAGTGAAACTCGCTATCCCACCCACAAGCTGGAGTTCTTGGCCTTGAAATGGGCCATCACTGAGAAATTTCGAGACTACTTATATGGTGCTCAGTTCCAGGTGTGGACAGACAACAACCCACTGACCTATGTGTTAACAAGTGCTAAGCTGGATGCTACAGGGCAAAGATGGGTGGCCGCTTTGGCTAGCTATGACTTCAGCATTCAATACCGATCAGGGAGAAGCAATGTAGATGCAGATGCATTGTCCAGGCGTCCACAGGCACCAGGAGTTGCTGTGATACCCACAGATGGAGTGAGGGCTATTTGCAGTGTGAGTCGCCGGGAGCCAGAGTCCCATGAGAGTCTTCATGGATGTGCTGCAGAAGCTTTGGGCCTGCCCCCTGAATGCGTGCCTTCTGCTTCAGTGAACTATATTGCGTTGGACCAATCTCCTTTGCCCATGCTCAATGCGGCTGACTGGCAGGAAGCCCAGCTGCAAGATATTGGCATTCGTGATACACTACTTGCCAAAAGGGAGGGGCGAAGCCCAGCTGTGGTTGTCCCACCTAACCCGGAGGGTAAACTACTATTGAGAGAATGGACCAAACTAAAACTGATTCAGGGAGTGCTACATCGAGTGACCACAGACCCTTTACAGAAGCAACGAGCACAGCTAGTGCTGCCAAAAGAGTACAGAGCCCTGGCCATGAGGGCCCTGCATGATGACTTTGGACATTTAGGGATGGAGAGGACCCTGGAACTTCTTCGTAGTAGATTCTATTGGCCTCGGATGGCTGAAGATGTTCGCAGGAAATGTGAGACCTGCGCTCGATGTGTTCAAAGGAAAACTCTGCCCACGAGGGCTGCATATCTCAAGAACATCACCAGCACCAAACCTTTGGAACTGGTATGCATCGATTTCTTGTCTTTAGAAGTAGACAAGAGGAATATTGGGAACATTCTAGTAGTGACTGACCATTATACACGATATGCGCAGGCATATCCCACGCGTGATCAGAGGGCCACCACGGTTGCTCGAGTACTGTGGGAGAAATATTTCTCAGTTTATGGATTTCCAGCCCGGATACACTCGGATCAGGGGCGGGACTTTGAGAGTCATCTTCTGAAGGAGGTGCTGAGGATAGCGGGAATTAAGAAGTCTAGAACAACGCCTTATCACCCGCAAGGTGATCCTCAGCCAGAGAGGTTCAACCGAACCCTATTAGATATGTTGGGGACTTTGCGACCAGAGCAGAAAGCAACCTGGAGCCAACATGTTGCATATCTGGTACACGCCTACAATGCCACAAAGAATGATGCTACAGGAGTCACCCCATATCTCTTAATGTTTGGACGAGAACCAAGATTACCCATAGACCTGTGCTTTGGTGTATCAGAGGATGGAGATAGCTATGAAACTCATCAGCAATATGTATCCCGACTGAGAGAAAAGCTGCGGGATGCTTATCACTTAGCTACATCTGCGGCTCGGAAGAACGCCGACCGCAACAAACATCGATATGATGCTAGGGTACGTCTGCAAGAACTCCAGCCGGGGGACAGAGTTCTGCTGCGAAATTTGGGTATTGCTGGCAAACACAAGATAGCCGACAGATGGAAGGCAATACCTTACTTGGTGATGGAAAAGCTAGGAGACCTGCCGGTCTACAAGATCAAACCTGAAGAGGGTCCAGGGCAGACAAAGACAGTGCATAGAAACCTTTTGCTCCCAGTGGGGGAATTGGTAGGCACCCCGTATGAGATGGGCCACAACAGGGCAACTGGGCAGAACGAAGGTGCTGGACCAAAGCCGCCCTCCAACGTGGACAGCCAGCCCCCTGCAGCTAACCTACCCCCATGCAGCACATCTGAGAGTGAGTCTGAGGAGGAAGACACAACCATGGTGTACCCTGGGATGGAGACAAGATTTCAGTCTCGATCGGCTGAATCAACAGAGAGCTCCTCTTCTTCCACCCTAAACCCCATGGCAGAAGTATTTAGGCCCATTCCTGACACCCCCGAGCCACTGGTGGGACCCCCATGTGATGACACACCCAGGTTATTGGACAGTGGAGACATACAGGTGGAGGATGTCCTGGGCACCTTGGACCCTCCACTGTTAGAACTAGAAATGCAGGGGCCTATGCCAGTAGCCGAGGGACCCTCAAAGGAAACCTCTCCATCCATCGGTCAAGAGGCTGTCCCGCCCACCACGGCAACAGAGATTCTCAATAGACGAGACAGGGTAATAAGACCAGTAAAACGGTTGACTTATGATGCACCTGGGGTAACTAGTGAGGAACCAATATGTTTAGCACACAGGCTTGTGGAAGCTAGAGTGGGCTATCTGAGGCCCTTTGGAGGGAACCAGTGAGTTGTTATAATAGGGAGTGTGATTTGTCGGGACGACAAATTTTCGGCTGGGGGGAGGATGTAAGCAGAGTCAGGATGAGCTCTACCCTGACATCTGGTGGTGAATTATGGCGAGGGTGGAAAAGAACTCCAGGGGCTGATCTTGTTTGCATAGGCACACCCACTCGCCTGGCATGAAACCACAGCAACTCAAAGTGGTTACTTTGGCTGGTGTGGAATCCCCAGTTTCTCTGTTATTGGGGCAGGAAGAATAAAGTTTTGTTACCCTGATTCTGTGAATCAAGGCCAGTGGAACTGTTGTATGACAGAAGGACTGAGTGAGTCATTCACCATTACCTAAGTAGCATTTGCTTGTCAAGGGGCATGGGTTACAAAACCCAGTGAATTGAGAGAGGATGGGGACAGGTATTTGTACCTGATGGTGTGGCCCCCTCCCCAAGGGGGTTGAAACACCAATTGCACTACCTCCTCTCTCCATTGTTGAATGTCAGAGCTAACTTTGATTCCCTTAGGAGTCTAGTTACAGACTGCTGAGCTGAGTTCGCTTTGGGCCAATAGTGCACCAGCACTGGGGCTCCCCTACTACTAGCTGAAATCACTAAGAGCTGAAATCACAAAAGAGCTAAAGCTATTTAAGAGCTGAGATCACTGAGGCTGTGTTAACTAGTGGGGGAGCCTGAAGCTATAGCTAAGCTAACTTAGCTTAGCGGGGAGTGAGCGGAGCGGAGCGGCTCACAGGTCGGTGAGCGGAGCGGCTGGAGGAGCAGCTAGCAGAGCAGAGCAGAGCCTTGTGGGAGCGGCCCAAGGGATGGCTGGAGCAGAGTGGAGCGGAGCGGAGCGGAGCAGCGCGGCTCACAGGTCGGTGAGCGGAGCGGAGCGGAGCAGCTGCCAGAGCAGTTCGTGGGACTGCGGGTGGAGTGGAGCAGTTCGTGGTGAAGGCTGCAGTGGAACCCCACGGAGAAGCAGCCGGTTGACCTCGGATCACGTAAGGTGCCCCTTAACACCCTGCTCACCCCCCCCCCTTGAACTCTGGGGCTGCACTGATCATGGACAGAGACTTTGGGGGGTGGTCGGACTTTTGGGACTTTTGTGATTCTTGGGTTGCTGGACCCAAGAGACTTTGGGATTGGTGGACTTTTGGGACTTTGGTGATTCTTGGGTCGCTGGTTTCAAGAACCAACAGGAGAGGACACGGCCCAATTTGCTGGGGTGGGTCTTCGCTCATGGTTTGGTCTAAAAACTCTAGTTGTGGTGTTTTTTCCATTTAATGCTGATGTTGTTTACCTCATGTTATTAAACATTTTCTGTTACACTCAGACTCCGTGCTTGCGAGAGGGGAAGTATTGCCTCTTAGAGGTGCCCAGGGGGTGGTATGTAATTGTCCCAGGTCACTGGGTGGGGGCTCGAGCCGGTTTTGCATTGCGTTATTGAAACGGAACCCCTAGATACAGAACCCGGCCCTTGTTGCTGCCAACTTAGATGGGCAGAAGGGTTACACATTCAACATATGATAGTAATCAGAGTAAGAACAGTTCCAGGTCAGAGTGTGGCATTTGGATCCTATATTTACCCTAAAGTTGCCAACCACCTAGCGGTTGTCATGTGTCCAAGGTAAAAGAAGCTTTGCCATTAACATCGCCAGAAACAGGAGCAGGCCCTTAATGATGCAGTGAATGGGACGTAGGCTCCTAAAAGACCTAGGCATCTTTGAACTTTTTACCCCATTACAATCCATATTCAGAAAAATGTAGAGGTCAATAATAAAAGATACAATTGGTTCGTTCCAGAAAGTGAGTGAGTTAAAGTTCCAGCCGCATCCCCCACTTCCTGAGCTGTCAGTCTGGGGAACTGCAGTCAAGCTCATGAGTGGTAGCTGGACTCCCTTAGTCAGCACCCACCAATTTTTTGAGGTAGTGGCCTGAAGTTGAGGGAGACCACAAACGCTTCAGCTAGAATCAGAATTTGATTTGATGTTGCTATTTGCCTACTGCGGTTAGCTCCAATACACTTTAGAAAGCCAGTGACATATGAAACTGTTCTCGTACTGATGTTGCCCCATCCTTCCTCCTCTACCATTCTCTTATTAACATCTCCTTGTGTCATGTTAAAAATGAGTCTGTAAGCTCCTTGGGGCAGGAATCATATCTTGTGAGTGAATTGGGAGGTACCTAGTACACTAGTGGGTGCTGATTCTGTGCTCAGCCAACACTCACAGCCTCATATAACACCTAGAATATTAGCTTTCTTGAGTGCTGAATTAGGGGCCAGTATCCCACAGTTATCCCTTACTCTTTCTAAAACAATGACGGAACAAACCAGCTCAAATAGACAACAACAGAAAAGCACCAACTTGCTTTAGTATCTCTTTGAAATAATCTAGTAATGAAAAGCTTACAGTGAAGGCAAAAGCATGACAGAATGCAAAAAGACTTGATAAAAGCGCATGGAAAATCCTGAAGTTCTGTGTTTCAGGGATCACAGAATCATAGAAATGTAGGACTGGAAGAGACCTCGAGACGTAATCAAGTCCAGTCCCCTGCACTGTGGCAGGACCAAGTAAATCTTCTAGACCATCCCTGACAGGTGTTTCCAGAGCTTAACTACCCTCATAGTCAACGTTTTTCCTAACATCTTATCGAAATCGCCTTTGCTGCAGACTAAGCCCGTTTCTTTTGGTTCTACCTCCAGTGGACCTAGAGACCAGTTGATTACTGTTCTCTTTATAGCACGCCTTAACATACTGAAAGCCTGTTACCAGGGTTCCCCCTTCAGTCTTTTTTTCCCTCAAGACTCAACGTTGCCCAGGGTTTTTTTAATCCTTTTCTAATAGGGGAGGTTTTCATAGAATTTTTGTTGTTGTCCTCTGGATGCCTTCCAGTTTTGTCCACATCTTTCCTAAACTATAGTGCCCAGAACTGGACACAGTACTCCAACTGGGTCCCCAGCAGTGCTGACTAGAGCAGGAGAATTACCTCCGTGTCTTACATGCAACATTACTGTTAATACAAACCAGAAGCATATTAGCCTTTTTTGCAGTTGGATCACATTGACCACATGTACAGTTTGTGGCCCACTATAACCACCAAATCCTTTTCAGCAGTACTATGACCTAGACAGTTATTCCCCATTTTGTAGTGGTGAATATAGGATAGGATGTGCTCTTAGAATATGACAGGTTTCAGAGTGGTAGCTGTGTTAGTTTGTATCCGTAAAAAGAACAGGAGTACTTGTGGCACCTTAGAGACTAACGCGTTTATTTAAGCATAAGCTTCATCGGATGCATAGAATGGAATGTATAGGAGGAAGATATATATATACACAGACAGAGAACATGAAAAGGTGGAAGTTGCCATACCCATTCTAAGAGGCTACCTATTTCCCCATATTAAGTATCCTCACACCTTCTTGTCAACAGTCTGATATGGGCCATCTTGATTATCACTACAAAAGTTTTTTTTTTCTCCTGCTGCTAATAGATCATCTTAATTAAATAGCCTCTTAGAATGGGTTTGGCAACTTCCACCTTTTCATGTTCTCTGTATGTATATCTTCCTCCTATATGTTCCATTCTATGCATCAGATGAAGTGGGCTGTAGCCTACGGAAGCTTATGCTTAAATACATTTGTTAGCCTCTAAAGTGCCACAAGTACTCCTGTTCTCTGAGAATATAAAAGTCTTCTTTCTGCAACCAGGATTGAAGTCCTGTCAGCACCCTTTTCTTGTAAGGTGAGTGATTACTCAGTTACAGGAACTGGGAGGAATCTTAGTCCAGTAGGCTAGCCTAGCTTTTATAGGCACATCCAATCAGTTGGAATGACTAAATCAATAGATACGGTAGATCAAGAGAAGAGTTAGCGCTGAATTAGTCAGTTGGCAAAGAATAATTAACACAATGGGAAAGCTTCAGTCAAGAGCCTGGAATGAAGACAGATGCCTGTTTACAGCACTAGTGTCATGACCAATCTCTTCATGTGCTGTTTGGAGAAGCGTCAGGCCAGGAGAGAAAATGTCGCTATTGTGAATCTTGTCAGGAAATTAACAGTTGTTGCTGGTGCTTTCTTTAGATGCACGTCCACCAGCAGCTGCCATGCTGGGAGAGGATGGAGTCTGGGCCTGAATGCTGGATATAAGAGAGGTAAGAGAATGGTTTGGCATCAGCATGATGTAAGGTTCAGCTGCATAGCCGTGCCAAGACCAACTTCACTGTAGCCTAACTCTGTCCCCGCATTTATGCCCATGAGGCCTCGCTCCATCTGTTGGCACTTCCTGGTAGCCACTCCTCAGAAATGACCTGGAGCAGCTGGATGGAGGATGCCTTGGCCTCTGGAAGCAGGTATGGAGAGATTCAGGTTGCCCTGGTGTGGCTGTCAGTCCCCCCACTGCCATCCAGGGTAACTTTTATAGCCCTAGGCCAAGCAACCACAGAATGCTGAGAGGAGGCAATAGGCGCGACAGGGCACTTTGGAGCTAACTCAGTATGGATTTATTTTCCGAGCACCAGAGGGGGACAGGTTTCTCACAGGGACATGCAGAAACCACCGTGCCACAAAAATACACAGTCACCTGCCCTGGAAACCTGCTGCACCCTGTCTCCAGGGAGGCATAGGCACCCATTCCTCCAATGTGCCCCCCTTCCTGCTCCCCTCCCTAGGGACACACAGGAACCTGCCTCCCCTCCCATGGAGACTCAGCAACCTGCCCCCACCTTCCCCAGGGACAGCCAGGAACCTGCCCCCCCCCACGTGCTCCCCTCCCTAGGGACACACAGGGATGCCTAGGAACCTGCCCCCCTCCTCAGAGACACACAGGAACCTGCCCCACCCCCCACCATGGAGACCCAAGAAGAAACGAGTCTCCTAAGCCCTGCCCCCAGCACACATAGAGCCTCCCCCGTGCACCAGCGGGCCGGCAGAAGCGCGAGCGCCATTACTCAAGCGGGCGTGCAACGCGCGAGAACAGGCATTGTGGGCAGGGCCTGGCCAACCCCCGCCCCTGGACCGTTACAGCTGGGCAGCCAACTGCGGGAGTCGCAGCGGTTTCTGGTTCAGGGCCAGTCGCCCAATTTCGTCCTGCGCTGCCCTCCGTGGCGAGCCCCTCACCTGCCGCTGCCATGTGAATACAGGGGGTCCTGCGGCATCTCAGTGCCAGCTGCCGCCTCCGGGCCAGGCCCGCAGGGAGCTCGGGGGGTCAGGCCGCGGGGTGCTGCCCGGTGCCCCCTTCCCAGGCGGCCCTGCGGGGGGCTGCGGGCACCGGGTGGGCGCGGGGCGCGGCGGAGGGGTGAAGGCCCCGTGACAGGCCAGGCCTGGGCGTGTCCCTGAGCCGCTGCTCATTGTACAGGCAGGGCCGGGCAGCGTGTGGCCGGGACAACGGTCACACTCTGCAGTGTGTGGGCATGAGCCGCGGTAGCCCGCGGCATTGCCCGCTCCCCCCGCTGCTGCCGGGCGGGCTGCGGGTGGGCATAGCCGGGCATGGGGACCGGGCACGCACCGCCGTGCGCCGTGGCGGGGCTCGGGGACTGGAGCCAGGGTGGATCCGGGCTGGGTCAGGTGGCCCCAAGTCACAACCACTGTACAGACAAAAAGAACAGAAATACTTGTGGCACCTTAGAGACTAACACATTTATGTGAGCATAAGCTTTCGTGGGCTACAGCCCACTTCCTCGGATGCATAGAATGGCACATATAGTGAGGAGATACATATACATACAGAGAACATGAAAAGGTGGGAGTTACCCTACCAACTCTACGAGGCCAATTAATTAAGATGAGCTATTGTCAGCAGGAGAAAAAAAAACTTTTGTAGGAGTAAAAATGGGCTAACTCCCACCTTTTCATATTCTCTGTATGTATGTATATGTGTCTCCTCTCTATATGTTCCATTCTATGCATCCGATGAAGTGGGCTGTAGCCCACGAAAGCTTATGCTCAAATAAATTTGTTAGTTTCTAAGGGTACGTCTTCACTACCCGCCGTATCGGCAGGTAGCAATTGATTTATCTGGGATCAATATATTGCGTCTCGTTAAGACACGATATATCGATCCCCAAACGCGCTCACTGTCGACTCTGGAACTCCACGAGAGAGAGCGGCGGTAGCGCAGTCGACGGTGTGGACCCCGCGCCCCGCGATCCCGCGCCGTGTGGACCCCAGGTAATTCAATCCAAGATACTTGTGTATCTTGGATCAATCCCCCGCCCCCCCCAGTGTAGACCAGCCCTAAGGTGCCACAATTACTCCTGTTCCTTTTGCAGATACAGACTAACACGGCTGCTACTCTGAAAACTGTACAGACAGTGTGTGGAGCAGACCTGCTGCTGCTGCGGGCGTGTGGCAGTTCCGCTGGAGTCGGATCTGCACACCCGAGTGTGTCACACAGGGTCCTGCCACCTAACGTGGCAGCTGCTGTCATCTACTTGCTGTGTTCTCTCTTCTACCTCTAGGCAGGAAGCCCCACATGCAGCAGCATTCATTTACCTCTCTGTTTCTCAGTGATTGTTGAGTTGAAAGGGGTTCACTAAGTCACAGAAAACTCTGTATGCCTCTTAAGGGTGATAGATGTGACTTCGGGAAGGGCTGCCTCTACAGGTTAGGAAGGAGTAAAAGATGAATGGCACTAGCTCTTGTTCAATTTTTTGTGGGCAGTGTGTTTGGGGACTTTTTCCCCTATCAAAGGACCAGTGCTGCTTTTTTATTTTTTCAAGGTTTAGCCCCAGTGAAAGGAATCTGGGAATTTCTATACTCCTGTTTGTTCATAGAACTGATAAATCGTGGGTTGTGGCTCTTCCAGACAGCTTGATGCTGTGCTGTTAAATGACTTCACTGCTAACTAGTCAGTTCATATTAGGTTGACAAATTAAGCAGAATGTTCTTTATTTCTAGATTATAGTGTGCAGGGATGGTAAGCTCTGTGATTCTGCTTAGACACCAATGTTTTAAAAATGAACATGGGAACTCTTCAGAGCCACTAGCTAGTGATTCAGTGAGCCCTTTAAAATATACCAGCAAAAAAAAAAAGCCTTTTATTTCTTTGGCTTCACCAGTTGGGAGGCAGGGAGAGGTATTGTAGGGTTGTTTATTTCATTTTGGTTTTGTACTGCTTTATTTTACAAATTAAAGGAACCTGGTTATTTGGTGCTGATTTTAAAAGGTGGCATATAATATGATGGAGTATTCATTCTATAAGTTAGCTACCAGAGAGTGTTTATAGTGACAATAATACTTTGAGCAGTCAAAAAAGTATTAAAGCATTTTAAAATGAGAGAGAGAGAGAGAAAATCAGAGGATAGTTCAAAGATTTCTCCTAAAATAGATGCTACAACAAACATGATCTTGGTCCAGAAGGTACCATTCTGATCATCTAGTCTGACTTGGTGCAGTTCTTTGGTTAGTACAATGCAGGAAGTCCATAATTTCTGTTGAAGCTATAGCATAACATTGGCTCAGACCAATGGTCCATTTAACATAAGACTGGCCGTACTGGGTCAGACCAAAGGTCCATCCAGCCCAGTATCCTGTCTGCCGACAGTGGCCAATGCCAGATACCTCAGAGTGAGTGAACCTAACAGGTAATGATCAAGTGATCTCTCTCCTGCCATCCATCTCCACCCACTGACAAACAGAGTCTAGGGACACCATTTCTTACCCATCCTGGTTAATAGCCATTAATGGACTTAACCTCCATGAATGTATCCAGTTCTCTTTTAAACCCTGTTATATTCTTAGCCTTCACAACCTCCTCAGGTAAGGAGTTCCACAGGTTGACTGTGCGCTGTGTGAAGAAGAACTTCCTTTTATTTGTTTTAAACTTCCTGCCCACTAATTTCATTTGGTGGCCCCTAGTTCTTATAACCCAATAGTTAACCCAATATCCTGTCTTTTGACAGTGGCCAGTGTCAGATGCTACAGAAGGAATGAACAGAACAGGGCAGTTGGAAGTGATCCATCCCATCCTCCATTCCCAGCTTTAAGGAGGTTTAAGGACACCTGGAGGACGGGGTTCTGTCCATGACCATATAGGCTAATACCCATTGATGGACCTGTCCTCCTGAACTTGCCTGATCCTTTTTGGAACCCAGTTAGACTTTTGGCCTTCAGAGCATCCCCTGGCAATGAGTTATACAGATGGAGTGTGCACCGTATGAAAAAGTATTTCCTCTTGTTTAAAACCTGCTGACTATTAATTGGATTGGGTGACCCCTGGTTCTTTTGTTGTGTGAAGGGATAAATAACACTTTCTTATTCATTTTCTCCATATTATTCATAATTGTATAGACCTCTATCATATCTCCCATAGAATCATAGAACTGGAAGGGACCTTGAGAGGTCATCTAGTCCAGTCCCCTTCACTCGTGGCAGGACTAAGTATTATCTAGACCCTTCCAGACAGGTGTTTGCCTAACCTGCTCCTAAAAATCTCCATTGATGGAGATTCCTCAGCCTCCCTAGGCAATTTATTCCCATGTTTAACCACCCTGACAGGCAGTTTTTCCTAATGTCCAACCTAAATGTCCCTTGCTGCAATTTGAGCCCATTGCTTCTTGTCCTATCAGAGTTTAAGGAGAACAGTTTTTCTCCCTCCTCCTCATAACAACCTTTTACGTACTTGAAAACTGTTATCGGGTCCCCGCTTAGTCTTCTCTTTCCCAGACTAAACAAACTGAATTTTTTCAGCCTTTCCTCATAGATCACATTTTCTAGACCTTTAATCATTTTTGTCGCTCTTCTCTGGACTCTCTCCAATTTGTCCACTTCCTGCCTGAAATGCGGCACCCAGAACTGGACACAATACTCCAGCTGAGGCCTAATCAGCGCAGAGTAGAATGGAAGAATTACTTCTCGTGTCTTGCTTACAACACTCCTGCTGAGACAGAGGTGGGTAAACTACAGGCAACCTCCAGCCCGCGGGACCATCCTGCCTGGCCCTTGAGCCCCCGGCCCCTCCCCCGCAGCTTTAGCTCACCGTGCAGTCAGTACGCGGGGCGGCCGGGCTGCAAGCTCCCCATAGGAATGTGCTACTTAGGGAGCACCAGGACTGGCAGCGGTAAGTAGTACACCATAAGTACACATTCCTACGAGGAGCAATTTAATATATTACACCTAGGTAGGGAAGGCTGTGCCTCCCCAAACAGCCTGCCCCCGCACACTAACTGCCCCCCTCATAATTCCCGACCCATCCAACCCCATTGCTCCTTATCCCTGACTGCCCCCTCCTGTCCCCTGACTGCCCCGACCCCTATCCACATCCCTGCCCCCTGACAGGTCCCTCCGAGACTCCCATGCCTATCCAACTCCTTGTCCCCTTACTGCCCCCCAGGACTCCCTGCCCCTTATCCAACCCCCTAGCTCCCTGCCCCCTTACCATGCCGCTCAGAGTACCAGGACTGGCAGCCATAAGTAATACACTGTAAGTAGCACATTCCTACGGGGAGCAATTTAGTACACTACACCAGCCCTCCATACAGTTTCGGAACCCCGGTGTGGCCTTCAGGCCAAGAAGTTTGCCCACCCCTGTGCTAAGACACCTCAGAATGGTGTTTGCTTTTTTTGCAATAGAGTTACGCTATTGACTCATATTGAGCTGTGGTTCTCCAACTGCCAGATTTCTTTCTGTAATACTCCTTCCTAGGCAGTCATTTCCCATTTTGTAGGTGCGCAACTGATTGTTCCTTCCAAAATGGAGTCCTTTGCATTTGTCCTTATTGAATTTCATCCTATTTACTTCAGATCATTTTGAATTTTCATCCTATCCTCCAAAGCACTTGCAGCCCTCCCAGCTTGGTATTTGTGACGGAGCAGGGAGCAGGGCAGATTTGACCTGGGAATGTTGCAGGGGGGTTGCAGTGGGGATGTGGGACTTCCCTTGAAGGAAGCTACCTGAGCTGTAACCTGAGCCAGGAACGGGGGTGGGGAGAATTAACACCTTCTGCCCGGGAGACTGAACAAAGGAGAGGAGCAGCGGGAGGGGCGGGAAGTTTAGTTTCGGTTGGGGCTGGGTGGTGCAACGCAGGGAACCCCAAGCTGGGGTCTAAGCTCCCTGAACCTCCCAGAGGGACCTAATTGAGGGGGTCCGGTCGTACCTACACGCTCTGCTTGAGACTGTGTTCCTGTCCTTAAATAAACCTTCTGCTTTACTGGCTGGCTGAGAGTCGCAGTGAATCTCGGGAAGAGGGGTGCAGGGCCCTAACTCCCCCACAATCCGCGACAACTGGTGGCAGCGGTGGGATCTACTGCACCCCGTGGACGGCGCTTCCTGCAGTAAGTGACTGGGGAGCAGTAAAACGAAGGGGGATTGACGGGGACCAGGCGTGCTGAAGAGTGAGAGAGAGACGGTTATTACCCTTGGGAGTGTGTGACCAGCGAGAAGGACTTTTGCAGTAACAGGGTCCCCCGGGGGGATCACAGCGAGTGGTCCCAGGGGCGGAGGAGTCTGCAGCTCGACCCTGGCAGAGAGGCGGTGACCTCGAGAAGAGCTGGCACACTAGGGGGCCCCCTGGGAACTGTGGGGAGCTGTGAGCACACAGGCCGGTGAGTGGCCAGCAAGAAGATGTATGCCAAGCGGCTTAAGAGCGACCTGGTGGAGCTGTGCAAGCAGAGGCGGCTGCGCATTGGGAGGCTCACTAAAGAACAGCTCATTGCCCAGCTGGAGGCGGAAGATCGCGCGAATGAACTGATCCCTGTG
Source organism: Chrysemys picta bellii (assembly GCF_011386835.1). Taxonomy (NCBI): domain Eukaryota; kingdom Metazoa; phylum Chordata; order Testudines; family Emydidae; genus Chrysemys; species Chrysemys picta. The sequence goes on from NW_027052996.1 coordinate 52,008, forward strand.
TCTCAGGGAAGCAGCCTGGCAAATGCAGCGCAGGCACCAGTGTCTGTCCCAGCTGGGAGTGGTCAGCCGGCTGCTGAGGGCTTCCCGAGACCCCTCCTTCCTATGCCTAGGGGAAGGGTGGGGAGGAGCCCAGCAAATACCGAAGGCACCGTGACCCCCCCGGCCAGCAGGGGATCCCCCCGGCGAAGCCCGCCGGCCAGCAGAGGATCCTCCCGGCGACGTTCGGCATCCGGGGAGCGGAATTGGCTGGAATGGGAGAAAGAGCTAAAACTGAGGGAGCTGGAGGATCGTGAACAACAGAGACAGCATGAAGAGAGACAGCGTCAGCATGAACGGGAGGAGAAAGAGAGACAGCATCAGCGTGAAGAGAGACAGAGACAGCATGACCGGGAGGAGAAAGAGAGACAGAGACAGGAGAATGAGAGACAGCATCAGCGTGAACTGGAACTGGCGAGACTGAGGGGCAGCGAACCCCCGGCTGCGGTGAGTGAGGGGGGACCCAGGACTGCACGGAGCTTTGATAAGTGCATCATGGCCCCATACAAGGAGGGGGAGGACATGGATGACTTCCTGGAGGCCTTTGAGACGGCCTGCGAGCTGCACCGGGTTGATCCCGCAGACAGACTCCGGGTCCTTACCCCCTTACTGGACCCCAAATCCGTGGCATTGTACCGCCAACTGGGAGAGGCAGAGAAAGGGGACTACGAACTATTCAAAAGGGCCCTGCTACGAGAGTTTGGGCTGACTCCTGAGATGTACCGGGAAAGGTTCCGGAGTCAAGATAAAACCCCTGAGATCTCATATCTGCAACTAGCCGTCCGCATGGAAAGATATGCCAGCAAGTGGGCTGGTGGGGCCCAGACGAAGGAGGACCTGATTAAACTGCTGGTACTGGAGCAACTGTATGAGCGGTGCCCATCCGACCTGAGGCTGTGGTTGGTGGACAGAAAGCCAGAGAACCCGCGACACGCCGGGCAGCTGGCTGATGAGTTTGTAAAGAGCCGGTCAGGGGGTGGCAGGGAGGAGCCCCAAAGGAACAGGCCCGCCGCGATGCAGAGAGAGAGTCACCCTGGGACCTCCCAAAGGGGGAATATGGGGAATCCCCTCCCACGGGGAAGGCCCAGCATCAGGGACAACCGACCGGCTCGAGGGGACCCACGGGACCTGAGCTGCTATTACTGCGGCCGAAGAGGCCACGTTCGGGCCCAGTGCCCCAAGCTCAAGGACAGACTGAGCAGACCGAACCCGCACCGGGTTAACTTGGTAGAGGCCCAGACGGACGAGGGGCAGGCTTCCCACGCAAGAGGGGCTGGCAGCTTATCAACTGCTCAAGAGAGAGAAGGGCCCCCGGCCAGCTTCTCTGGGGGGCCAGATGCTCCGGATTCAAAGTTCTCCGTTTACAGGGTTGGTGCGGGGCTGTCCCTGCGGAGCGAGTGCCTTGTTCCCCTGGAGGTGGATGGGAAGAAAGTTTATGGATACTGGGACACGGGCGCAGAGGTGACACTGGCCCGGCCCGAGGTGGTGGCCCCAGATCGGGTGGTGCCCAACACCTTCCTGACCCTGACCGGGGTGGGCGGGACCCCATTCAAGGTTCCCGTAGCGAGGGTACACCTGAAATGGGGGGCCAAGGAGGGCCCCAAGGACGTGGGAGTGCACCACCATTTGCCCACTGAGGTGTTGATGGGGGGGGACCTAGAGGACTGGCCAAGCAGCCCCCAGACCGCCTTAGTCGTGACCCGTAGCCAGAGCCGGCGAGGGGCACTACGCCCGGACCTTGGGAAGGATGTCCCACCGGAGGCACCGAACCCTTCCCGGGTGGGAAGGGAAACCCCAAGGACAGGCCGCGGGGTGGCTGGGGCTTCCGACCCAGCCGACGAGAGGGAGCAGGTCCCCATCCCTTCCCCAGCCGCCGAGTTCCAGGCCGAGTTGCAGAAGGACCCCTCCCTGCGGAAGCTAAGGGGCCTGGCTGACCTCAGTGTGGTACAGACCATGAGGAGAGGATGCAAGGAGAGGTTCCTGTGGGAGAAGGGGTTCCTGTACCGAGAGTGGGCTCCCCCGGGGGAAGTGGAGTCGTGGGGGATCAGGAGGCAGCTGGTGGTTCCCCAGAAGTTTCGCCACAAGCTACTGTACCTGGCCCATGACATCCCTCTCGCAGGGCACCAGGGGATCCGGCGCACCAGGCAGAGGCTGCTACAGAACTTTTACTGGCCCAGGGTCTTCACCAACGTCCGGCAGTACTGCCGATCCTGTGACCCCTGCCAGAGGGTGGGGAAGGCCCGGGACAAGGGGAAAGCAGCATTGAGACCTTTGCCCATCATAGAGGAGCCTTTCCAGAAGGTGGCCATGGACATAGTGGGACCTCTCAGCAAGGCGACCCGGTCTGGGAAGAAATACATCCTGGTGGTGGTCGATTTCGCCACCCGCTACCCCGAGGCAGTGCCCTTATCGTCCATTGAAGCAGACACTGTGGCAGATGCGCTGCTGACCATTTTCAGCCGAGTGGGGTTCCCCAAGGAAGTCTTGACGGACCAAGGGTCCAACTTCATGTCGGCCCTACTCCGGTGCTTGTGGGAGAGATGTGGGGTCCGGCACACCTGGGCCTCAGCATATCACCCCCAATCCAACGGGCTGGTGGAGAGGTTCAATGGGACGCTAAAAATGATGCTGAAAACATTTATGAATCAGCACCCGCAGGACTGGGACAAGTACTTACCTCACCTGCTGTTTGCGTACAGGGAGGTACCCCAGGAGTCTACCGGGTTTTCGCCTTTCGAACTGCTATATGGAAGGCGGGTAAGGGGGCCCCTGGACCTGATGAGAGACGAATGGGAGGGGAAGGCCACTCCTGACGGAGAGTCGGTGGTGGAGTATGTCCTGACCTTCCGGGAATGACTTGCCGAGCTCATGGGCCTGGCCAGGGAGAATCTGGCCAGGGCCCAGAGGAAGCAGAAGGTCTGGTATGACCGCACAGCACGGGCCCGCGCCTTCGCCACTGGGGATCAGGTGATGGTCCTCATCCCCGTGAGGAAAAACAAACTCCAGGCCGCCTGGGAAGGGCCCTTCAAGGTTGTCAAGCAACTAAACGAGGTAAACTATGTGGTGGAGCTGTCGAACCGGGCACACCACCACCGGGTGTACCATGTGAATATGATGAAGCCATATTATGACAGGGGGAATATGGTGTTGGCCGTGTGTGGACAGTGGGAGGGGCAGGGAGATGACCCTTTAGTAGATCTATTCCCTGGGACAAGAGTTGGCTTCCCCCTGGAAGCAATTCCTCTCTCTGATCGGCTAACCCCTGCCCAGCGAGCTGAGATCGGAGGGGTGCTGCATCTGTACCAGCAGCTGTTTTCCAACCAGCCTGGACGCACTAATCTGACTGTCCACCGGGTGCAGACAGGATCGCACCCGCCTATAAAATGCTCCCCCTTCCGAGCCACAGGGAAAACTGCTCAGGACCTGGAAAGAGAGGTCAATGACATGCTGGCTTTGGGGGTGATCCAGCCGTCTTCCAGCCCTTGGGCCTCGCCGGTGGTGCTGGTCCCCAAAAAGGACGGGTCGATCCGGTTCTGTGTGGACTATCGGAAGCTCAATGCCATCACTGTGGCCGATGCCTACCCCATGCCCAGGCCGGACGAGCTCCTAGACAAGCTGGGAGGTGCTCGGTACCTTACCACCATGGATCTTACAAAGGGCTATTGGCAAGTGCCGCTGGATGCAGATGCCAGGCTGAAATCGGCCTTTGTCACCCCTCTGGGGCTCTATGAGTTCCTGACCCTGCCCTTCGGCCTCAAGGGAGCGCCGGCCACCTTCCAGCGCCTGGTGGATCAGCTACTGAGGGGGATGGAGAGTTTTGCCGTGGCGTATATCGATGACATCTGTGTCTTTAGCCAGACCTGGGAGGACCACATATCCCAGGTTAGACAAGTGCTGGACCGACTCCAGAAGGCTGGGCTGACCGTAAAACCGGAGAAGTGCAAGGTGGGGATGGCTGAGGTATCCTACCTAGGCCACCGGGTGGGAAGCGGCTGCCTAAAGCCGGAACCAGCCAAAGTGGAGGTGATCAGAGACTGGCCCGCTCCTCAAACCAAAAAGCAGGTCCAAGCCTTTATTGGGATGGCAGGGTACTATCGGAGGTTCGTGCCCCACTTTAGCGCCATAGCCGCCCCCATCACTGAGCTGTGCAAGAAGGGGAAGCCAGACAAAGTGGTCTGGACCGAGGAGTGCCAGGAGGCTCTCCGGGCGCTGAAGGAGGCTCTGGTCAGTGGCCCAGTTCTGGCAAACCCAGACTTTGACAAGCCCTTTATGGTGTTCACCGACGCCTCAGACACAGGACTGGGGGCGGTGTTAATGCAGGAGGATGAAAAGGGGGAGAGACACCCCATCGTGTACCTGAGCAAGAAGTTGCTACCCCGGGAGCAGAACTACGCGGCCATCGAGAAGGAATGCCTGGCCATGGTGTGGGCCCTCAAGAAACTAGAGCCATATCTCTTTGGGCGTCACTTCACCGTGCACACCGACCACTCTCCCCTGACCTGGCTGCACCAGATGAAAGGAGCCAACGCCAAGCTCCTGAGATGGAGCCTGCTCCTGCAGGATTATGACATGGACGTGGTCCATGTGAAGGGACGTGACAACCTGATAGCGGACGCGTTGTCCCGGAGAGGGAGCCCTGAACTTCCCCAGGTCACTGGTCAGAGTGACCCCGCTCAGTTCAGTCTCGAAGGGGGGAGAGATGTGACGGAGCAGGGAGCAGGGCAGATTTGACCTGGGAATGTTGCAGGGGGGTTGCAGTGGGGATGTGGGACTTCCCTTGAAGGAAGCTACCTGAGCTGTAACCTGAGCCAGGAACGGGGGTGGGGAGAATTAACACCTTCTGCCCGGGAGACTGAACAAAGGAGAGGAGCAGCGGGAGGGGCGGGAAGTTTAGTTTCGGTTGGGGCTGGGTGGTGCAACGCAGGGAACCCCAAGCTGGGGTCTAAGCTCCCTGAACCTCCCAGAGGGACCTAATTGAGGGGGTCCGGTCGTACCTACACGCTCTGCTTGAGACTGTGTTCCTGTCCTTAAATAAACCTTCTGCTTTACTGGCTGGCTGAGAGTCGCAGTGAATCTCGGGAAGAGGGGTGCAGGGCCCTAACTCCCCCACAATCCGCGACAGTATTGTCTGCAAATTTTATAAGTGTACTCTCTATGCCGTTATCTAAATCATTAATGAAGATATTGAACAGAACCGGACCCAGAACTGATCCCCGTGGGACCCCGCTCGTTCTGCCCTTCCAGCATGACTGTGAACCACTCATAACTACTCTCTGGGAATGGTTTTCCAACCAGTTTTGCACTCACCTTATAGTAGCTCAATCTAGCTTGCCTTTCCCTAGTTTGTGTATGAAAAGGTCATGTGAGACAGTATCAAAAGCTTTACTAAAGTCAAAATATACCACTTCTACCGCTTCCCCCCTCCCACAAGGCTTGTTACCCTGTCAAAGAAAGCTATCAGGTTGGTGAGACATGATTTGTTTTTGACAAATCCATGATAACTGTTACTTATCACCTTATCTTCTAGCTGTTTTCAAATTGATTGCTTAATTATTTGCTCCATTATCTTTCTGGGTTCAGCAGTTAAGCTGACGGGTCTGTAATTCCCGGGTTGTCCTTATTTCCCTTTTTATAGATTGGCATTATATTTACCCCTTTCCAGTCATCTGGAATCTCTCTCGTCTTAATAGCTAATGGCTCAGATATCTCCTCAGTCAGCTCCTTAAGTATTCTAGAATGCGTGTCATCAGGCCCTGGTGATTTGAAGACATCAAATTTGTCCAAATAATTTTAAACTTGTTCTTTCCCTATTTTAGCCTCTTCTGATCCTACCTCATTTTCACTGGCATTCACTATGTTAGATGTCCAATCCCCACCAACCTTCTTGGTGAAAACTGAAACAAAGAAGTCATTAAGTACCTCTGCCCCCACCCCCCAATTGAGTAATGGGCCTACCTTGTCCTTAGTCTTCCTCTTGCTTCTAATGTATCTGTAGAATGTTTTCTTGTTACCCTTTATGTCTCTAGGTAGTTTGATCTTGTTTTGTGCTTTGGCCTTTCTAATTTTGTCCCTACCTACTTGTGTTATTTATTTATATTCATCCTTTGTCATTTGACCTGGTTAAAAGATAGGAAACAAAGCGTAGTATAAATAGTCGGTTTTCAGAATGGAGAGAGGTAAATAGTGGTGTCCCCCAGGGGTAAGTTCTGGGACCAGTCTTATTCAACATATTCATAAATGATCTGGAAAAAGAGGTAAACTGTGAGGTGGCAAAGTTTGCAGATGATACAAAATTACTAAAGATAGTTAAGACCCAGGCAGACTGGGAAGAGCTACAAAAGACTCTTTCAAGACTGGGTGACTGGGCAACAAAATGACAGATGAAATTTCATGTTGATAAATGCAAAGTAATGCACATTGGAAAGCATAAGCCCAACTATACATATAAAATCGTGGGGTCTAAACTAGCTGTTACCACTCAAAGAAAGAAAACTTGGAGTCATTGTGGATGTTTTTCAGAAACATCCACTCAATGTGCAGCAGCAGTCAAAAAAGCGAACAGAATGCTGGGAATCATTAAGAAAGGGATAGAGAATAGGACAGAAACTATCCTGTTGCCTCTATATAAATTCAGTGTCCTATTTAGAATTGTGTTCATAATCAATATTGAAAGGTGGTACAGCAGGCAAATGATAAAAAGCCAAAATACAGGATATATTGTAGATCGGGGTTCTCAACCTTTTTCTTTCTGAGGCCCACCCAACATGTTATAAAAACTCCACGGCCCCCATGTGCCACAGCAACTGTTTTTCTGCATATAAAAGCCAAGAAGGACATTGAGGGTACAAGCAAGGCAATTGCCCAGTTCCCTATGCCACAGTGGGCTCCCACCATGCAAAGTTGCTCTGGCTTTGGCTTCAGCACCATGCAGTGGGGCTTTGGCTTTCTGTCCTGGACCCCCCAAGTCTAATGCTGGCCATGCTTTGTGGACCCCTGAAACCTCCTTGCGGCCCCCCTCAGGGGGCCCCAGACCCCTGCTTGAGAACCACTGTTGTAGATGTCTTATGTGTACAAACTGTAGATGTACTGTTCTTTTTCCTTCACTGGGGGAAATCAGACTCTTGAAAAGGGTACAGTAGTCTGGAAAGGTTGAGTCCCACTGCTCTACAGGTTTCAGAGTAGCAGCCGTGTTAGTCTGTATCCGCAAAAAGAACAGGAGTACTTGTGGCACCTTAGAGACTAACACATTTATTAGAGCATAAGCTTTCGTGGACTACAGCCCACTTCTTCGGATGCATACAGAGTGGAATAAATATTGAGGAGATATATATACACACATACAGAGAGCATAAACAGGTGGGAGTTGTCTTACCAACTCTGAGAGGCCTGCTTCTTGCACCTTCTTCTGAAATATCTGGTACTGGCCACTGCCTCTCTAGTCTGTGGTGAACTTTTAGGAAAACAAGCTGCGAATGTTGCATGCTTCCAGTGACTGACACAATCTTTTTCTGAGTTCAGTAGCTTCCAAAAAGAATTTAAATTCCCAAGTTCAACCAAGGGAAAATAGTGCAGACAAGCTCATGTGCTTTTTATTTCAAAGAGGGGGGGGATCCCTAAACCCATGTTCTTGGTCAATCAAGAGCAACAATACACTGTGCTCTGAGCTGTAGTGCCGCTCTTCTCTCTCCCACCTGCTTCTCGGATCTCCAGTGGCATTGCAGCCATTCGTTAGTGGTAAGTTCGGAACCACTGTCTGAATTCTATGGCTAAAGCTTGCTGCTCAAGCTTCACTCCTCCACTGCAAAAGAAATCGAACTTTCTTTCTTCTGTTGCATATTAGCTCCTTGGGAATGTTCCACCTTTCTTTGTTATGACCATTGGTGTTTACATTTGTAGTCACTGGTCTGTATACCCTTTGTTTGCAAATTACCAAGCATACTGCTAGGTGGTATATAAATGTAATTAACGGTATGATATCGTAGTGTAACTGTCTCTACACTGCAGGTCAACAAGTGGCCCTGGAAGCTCAAGTAGTGCCTCTGGCAGTAACCGTCACCTGGAGCAGACACACCACCACGCAGATGAGGTATGGTTCTTGTATAGAGCAGCTTTACCATTCCTTTGACCGTGGGAAACCTGACAGAGGGAAGACACATGGAAGTTCTGTGTGGGCAAAGGGTACATTTGTCTGCTTCAGTGTATGAACCAAAAGCTAGAATGTCTTCATCGTTTGTCCTTCTTCTGATCTGAGCTATCATCTTGAGACTCGTTGCAGGAAACCTGTGATACTTCCCAGGTGTTGACCTGATCTTGCAAAGATGACTATCTTGTGAGCCAATGTGTTAACTGCGTGACTCCAGCTGGTTTCTGACAGAGAATGAGCTTTGCTATGTGGAAATCCACAATTGCCAGGGGTTTCTAGTTCTATCTCAAAACTATGGCAAACTTCCTGCATGAGCCAAAAGCCATCCTTGGCTGAGAGCCTCATTTCTTTCTGGCTGGATAGGGTAGCACTTCACTTCCTTTTCAGAAGTCCCTAGAGCAGGGTCCAGCTGCACGGATGGGGGAGCTGGTGATGCCAGCCTCATGCCCGCCCCACTGTGCCCACCACTGCCAACCACCTCTCTCCCCCCCAGGTTCCAGTCACATCCTGACCCCCAAGCGCTTCCTGGATGATCTCCAAGCCCTCGACCATGAGGCCCCCACGGAGGCCTAGAAGCAGCCCCCTGCCCCCAGAGACTCTGTCCCCCACAGCTTGCTGCCCCCAGCTCCACCTGCTCTTCTCAACAAGGCACCTTCCCCCCTACTCCTGGCAGCAGTGAAAGTTTTGGGGGGAGGAACGGGAGAGGGGATGGGACCCCCAGGCTGCTTGGCTGTTAGGACAGGGGACAGGCCAGGCTCCCTCCCTCTGGCACAGCGTTTAGGGTTGTCGCCCTCTGTGCCCCGTGGCCACCGTGTCCCTGATGGGATAGGGGAAGAGTCAGACAGCCCACACACTCTGGACAGAGGCACCTGTGTGGGACCCAGGGTGGGACGTGCCTCCCCACACTTGGGACAGACAAAGCTAAACATCTCATGGCTCCCCCTGGTGGTGCGTGGGGGGAATGCAGCTCCCGAGCTATGGACACAGAGTCAAGGGAGGCAGTGTGGCCTAGTGGGTAAAGCACTGAACTGGGATGCAGCAGACTGGGGGTCTATGTCTGGCTCTGCCACTGGGGGACCTTGGGCAAATCCCGTCCCTGCCCCTTGCTTCAGTTTCTCCATGTGTACAGTGGGGATGATGACACTGACCTCCTTTGGGAAGTGTTTTGCTGGACAGTGCTATGTAAGATGAATAATAATATTCTGGGCTGTCCGGGGAGTGGGGTGGGGTGGAGAGGCGTCTCTCCTCTCTGGGGCACGGGTTCGAATCTGTCCCAGGGGAGCAGTGTCTGACAGTGGGTGGTGGCTATGGAGCGGGGCTCAGTCTAGTTCCTGCTGGGTGTGGGACTGGCACGCTGGGGCTACAGAGCCTGAGCTCCGCTCTGCACCTAGATGGGTCCCTTCAGGGCAGGGCCACTGGTGTGGGGGATGGGGTTGTGATGCAAGCCGTGGGCTCTGGGGCAGTCAAGCTGGCTGACTTAGTGCTGACTAAGGGAGTCCAGCGACCACTCATGAGCTTGACTGTGCAGTTCCCCAGACTGACAGCTCAGGAAGTGGGGGATGCGGCTGGAACTTTAACTCACTCACTTTCTGGGATGAACCTATTGTATCTTTTATTATTGACCTCTACATTTTTCTTGTGCTGGATATGGATTGTAATGGGGTAAAAAGTTCAAAGATGCCTAGGTCTTTTAGGAGCCTACGTCCCATTCACTGAATCATTAAGGGCCTGCTCCTGTTTCTGGCGATGTTAATAGCAAAGCTTCTTTTACCTTGGACACATGACAACCGCTAGATGGTTGGCAAATTTAGGGTAAATATAGGATCCAAATGCCACACTCTGACCTGGAACTGTTCTTACTCTGATTACTATCATATGTTGAATGGGTTAATCATGAGATTAATGACACGCACTTTTACACAACAGATAGATTTGTGTGTGTGTGTGTGTGTGTGTGTGTGTGTGTGCGCGCTCTAATAGCTTGATAAAGACAGGAAGAATTGTTTACTATATTACAACATTATCCAGCTCTGGTTCAAAGCCATTTATATGCCTGTTAAATGCATTAACCAGAAATTAATTCTGCCTTGTTGTTAAACGTAACTTTTTGGATTTTGTTTCTAAAGGCCTCATGGAACTTTTAAAATTACTTTTTATTCTGTCCCTCTACGTAGAGTTCTGGAATTTATTACACACTGCCTCGTGGATTCTGTTGGAAACTCAGGACTTAGTCTCTGCCCTCACAGACAGTACCTTATTTAAGAAGTACAGAAAGTATTTGCTTTCAGAAAGTTGAAAATAGCTCGATGAAATATATTTCATTATATATTTGTGTTACAGTTGTGTCTAGAGGTCTTGATCAAAATTGGGGCTCCATTGGGCTAGGTGCTGGTCAAATATTTCTTCCTACTTTCTCGTGTTCTTCTATTTTTTTCTGTTTAATTTTATTCGGTTATAAAAATTGTGCATTTATAATCTTCCTGGATGTAACATTTCATTGCTTTTTTCTGAAGGAGCGTTATTGTTTAATGGAAAACTAACTATTCCCCTGGTCAGCATTTTGTAAGTGCACACAGAAATTGCACTTCTCAGTACGACTCTCATACTCGGGTTAAAATGGCCAAATTCATCCTTAGGGGAATTTATCATAATATAAATTGAATAATTTATTTGCTCAGTTTTGAGTTATTTTCCAAAAACATTATTAGACATCTTTTTTTACTGGTATTCTATCATCTTACACATTTGGTCAAATAATTCACAAATATATGTATATCATGATTTATTCGAGGTGTTTTGTGAAGTATTTAAAATAAATTATTTGACAGATTCTAATCTCCGTATAAGGCTCTGCTGAATTTTCTTAGCTTTAGAGGAGCTAGAGCAGTGGTGGATAACCTGTGGCCCACACACGGCCTGTCATGGTAATCCACTGGCAGACCGCGAGACAGTGTTTCCATTGCCCATCCGCAGGCACGGCCGCCCGCAGCTCCCAGTGGCTGGAATTAGCCTGACGGGCCACAGGTTGCCCACCACTGAGCTAGAGAGGGGATGAATTTGCCCCCCTATATTTAACTACAGTTGGATTTTCTAAGCTTTTGTGAATTGTATCCATCTTGCTAAAAATTATCATTTGCAACATGAACAAGAGGGGACCCCAGAGTGAGAGAATCTGGTTACCTTTCTGCTGTAAAATCTGGTTTAACTGTCATAAGAACATTTCTTTTCCCTTGGGAAAAGGAAAGAAAAAGGGGAAAAGGAGCCTCACATCGCATTTGCCTCTTGCTGCCAGACTCGGAAGCAAGACGCAGGAACCACTGAGTTGTACCTGAGTCCCCCATGTGGTAGGTGCAGAACACTATGATGAGAGTCTCTGGGCTGAGCTTAAAACATCTGAAACTAAAACAATAAAAGGATAGGCAGTGCATTTCTGAGTAATTATAATGCATCTTGGGGTTATCATGAAGGCCTGATTCTGAAGGCCAAGTCCGTTTTACTACTTGAAGTGCAACTATAGCTCTGAAATGTACTGGAACAATTTACTAAGGCTTGTGGTGGATTTTCCATCTCTGACCATTTTAAAATCAATGGATGTTTTTCTAAAAGATGTGGTCTAGAAATTATTTTGGTCCCTTCTCTGAAATATGCCTGATTAAGAGTATAAATTAAAAACCACAGAAAAGAGTCAAGACTGTGACTATATAATGTACATCGTCAATACCCAGGCTGAGAGATCCAAGTGACTTCAAGTTTTTAATTCTTGTTGATCATTTTGATTAGATAACTGTGTTCTCTATTTCCTAGCTTCCTCGTTTGAAACAGTTAACTATAGGTTTTAAGGACCACATTCTCCTCTCACATGAGTACATGGATCCCATCGAATCCAGTGGGAGCTGTACACACACTAGAAGCAGAATTTGTTTTAAAAAATTGTCTACCTTTGAAATTCAGTCAGTTAAGAGACTATGTGAGTTTACAAGTAGGTCTTCTAAGTGTGTGACACAGATCCATACTTTACAAGGATATATATAAATACTTGAGGAATCTTCAGCTCCTTCTTGATTAAAATGGAAGTTAAAAGAAATACACTTAGTATGGGGAAATTTTTTGTTTTTAATTTACAGCAGAAAGAATATAAAGCATTCAGAAAACATTTTCCATATTTTAAGGGCAATTCAAAACATTTCGCATGGTTCCAGCAGCTGAGTTCTTCAACAGCTCCATTGATTCAGTGATGCTTTACATGCACAGTTACAAAAATAAAACTTACAAAAAAGAACAGGAGGACTTGTGGCACCTTAGAGACTAACAAATTTATTAGAGCATAAGCTTTCGTGGACTGCAGCCCACTTCTTAAGAAGTCTTCTGAAGTCCATGAAAGCTTATGCTCTAATAAATTTGTTAGTCTCTAAAGTGCCACAAGTACTCCTGTTCTTTTTGCGGATACAGACTAACACGGCTGCTACTCTTACAAAACAGAGACATCTATACTAGTTTTACATGCAAGTCTTGGGGACCCCCTGTTGGGCACTAACTACTGTGTGGAACTGCTGTAAGAGTGCAACCATATAAGGAGGTCATGTTATAGTCTTTATTTCTTTCACACGGTATTACTTATGTCAAAGGTGTTACACAAAGGAGCAATTCCATATTCAGGAGGCAGAAGGTCATCCTGCTCCTGGCACTTGGGAATCCCGATTAGCCAAGAAAGCTGCACTTACTTATCTTCTATCAGAAATAAGTTCCACAGTCAAGAAAGGGGTAAGCAGAAAAGCTTTTTCAATGGGAGAACATTTTTAACTAATCAGTGGTCACATTCACTGAAAGGTTACAACTCTCTTCAGCAAAGTACTTAAGGATATACTTAACTTTAAGCATGAGTATTCCCATTAAGTTAATGGAACTACTCATATGGCTAACATTAAGCATGTGTGTAAATATTTTGCTTTATCAGGGTCTTTATCAGTAAATACACCACCAGGCCCATGCATCTGGAAGGGTAACTTGAAATAGCTCTGTATTTTACTGAAAATTTTAAGTACAAATATAAGAGGTTGAAATGTTTCCACTGAGGTCATTACTCTTGTTGGGAAAAGATCAGTTATATTTGTCATAATGCCAGTTAATGGGACAAACATTTATATTTGAAAATGTTAGAATATTTCCAGTATTAATACAGAGCATTCCAGTGCATTCCAAAGGAGTTTATTTTCAAATTCTGTTCCCATTCTTTCTGTGTGGAATACTTAATGTGTAAAGTTCCATTTCAATTAAATATATGGAGATTGAGGCTTCCACGGTCACAGCGTGGGAGCCAGACAATTTTTTTTTATTGAATCAGGTCATAAAGCAGCAGTTCACAACTGTACAGAGTTCTGATAAGAGCTATATAGCACATACATTGTAATTCAATGCTGGTAGTAAAAGGAAGTAATTAAAAACCAGGTACAATTATAGAAAAGGCACCAAGAGCACTGACCCCAGTTTTTTGCCACAATCTTTGTGTTTACTCTGCTTTTAAAGACACCAGTTTAAAAGCTTTTCATTGGTGAATATTTTTAGGCTTCACAAAAAGGCTGGAGTTTAAACATTTTCGTTGGTGGCCAGGATCAAGTAAGAGCAACTATTCCAAAACTAACCATGTAAAATTTGCACCAACCATTAAGAAATTTTAAACGGGTACTAGCAACATGAAGTCACAGAAGCAATTTCTGATTTCAGCTACACTTGTGTAAATGCAGAGTAACTGCATTGACTTCAGGAGAATCACTAGCATAGAGAGCTGAGACAAGTTACAGCCCCCGCCTAAAACTTTGGCCTAGTGCTACTTCTGCCCAGAGCTCCCTGACTTAAGGTGCAGATATAGGTATCAGTATTTGGAGTCTGCTCAGATCCAGATGAACCATCCACTCGGAGAGCAGTCATTTTCTGGGGCAAAATCCTCCTTCATTTCATAAATCTGGTGCAGTATTTTACTCCTGGCGGGTTGCTAACGCTGGCAAAGAAAGGGAGCCTCCACAGACCTCAGCCCCCTTTCCCACCCGAAAGAGATTAAACAAGGTGCAGAAAGTGTCTTGGTTAGTTGCAGTGAGGCAGCACTAGCTGTTGCTCTCTTGTGAGCGGTGTGAGCAGCACGGCTATTATGAATTTCTATTGACAGGGGTTCTACTTTGTCCAGGAATCCAGCTTGGAATCACATTCTGTTTCATAGTTTGAAATTTTCGTTTGTACTTTTTTTACGAGTGCTCGTAAATGGAAGATAACTGACCTGTTCTAGCTTAGATCACTGTAAAAACATCACCCAATAAAAATGGCACTGATCAAGAAATGATTTTTGTTTAATTAGGGAAATATTAAACTGAAGTAAAGGCTGCTGCTGGTGACAAGAGTCACTACTTTCCAAGAGAGTTTCTGAAGGACTTGCATTGTGCACTTTTTATGCGACAAATTGGCAAGACTTCTGAGTGAACCACGGGACAAAAAAATAATCAATTCAAAAACATTAACTCAGGTTCACTTGAGAGCAATTCAGAGCTGTTTGGTCATTAATACGTATTTTAAATTCTATATAAGAAAAAAAACATGTATATGTTTTGTCTCAAACCTAATTTAAAAACAGCTCAGAATGGATCTAAAGAAGACCTTGACCGATTCCGTGTCTTCATTTTTGCACTTAGCACAGGGCTGGGAAAAAAGAGCTCTTTGTGCCATCTCTGTGCCACCCAAACTCACAGGCCTGGCCAGTCCCCACTATACAAAAGAGCAGCCTCAGAGGTGCTTCAATTTCTATTCTAGCTGCACTGAGCCATCCAAGAACAGCCGGAGCCTACTCCACTCCACCCCACCCAGACCCCTTATACTGAGGAGCAGGGAAGAGCTGCTAGAATGGCTCTGCTGGGCCCAGCTCTTCTAAGTATGAGTTAAAGATAAAACATCATCCTTCGATTTAATGTTCTTGATTGCTGTCTGTGTCCCCACAACTTTGACACCGTTTAGGCATATTCTTTATATTATCATGAAGTACATTATAAAAATAAACGACTACCTGTACAAACATACGCTTTTCTATCTTCCTTCCCCCTCCCTTCCCTCCAATGGGGCTATTGACTATGTGGGAAATTCAAAAACTATTAACATTAGCATCATCTTTTTAAAAGAAGAACAGGAGTACTTGTGCACCTTAGAGACTAACAAATTTATTAGATGCATCCGAAGAAGTGGGCTGTAGTCCACGAAAGCTTATGCTCTAATAAATTTGTTAGTCTCTAAGGTGCCACAAGTACTCCTGTTCTTCTTTTTGCGGATACAGACTAACACGGCTGCTACTCTGAAATCATCTTTTAAGTTATTTTCCAAATGCTGTGGAATACAAGCTTGTGAAGCACATGCGGCCTGTGAATGATGTAATTCTGCACTCTGCAGCATCTTTCAAAAATGAACACACCCTTGTTTTGTATTTCATACCTGGGAAACTCAGGAATGCTATGTTCTTTATGTTTAAGCAACAATCAACACTGCAGTTCCAAAATTTGTACAAGCCTATAAACCTTGTAATTAGAACAGGACTCATTTGACCAAGAAAGATGTCGCATAGTTCTGAACAGGATCTGTACTAGGGTTACCATATGTCCGGATTTTCCTGGACATGTCCGGCTTTTTGGGCTCCAAATCCCCGTCCGGGGGGAAATCCCAAAAAGCCAGACATGTCCGGGAAAATCGGAGCGGGGCCGGGCCGGGGGCTCCGGGGCTGGGCCGGGCCGGCGGAGCGGGGCCGGGCCGGGGGCTCCAGGGCCGAGCCGGCGGTGTGGTGCCGGGGGCTCCAGGGCCGGGCTGGCGGTGTGGTGCCGGGGGCTCCAGGGCCGGGCCGGCGGTGCGGTGCCGGGGGCTCTGGGGCCGGGCCGGTCCGGGAGCTCAGGGGCCGGGCCGGCGGTGCCGGTCCGGGCAGGGGGCTCGGGGGATGGCCTGGCAGTGCCGGGGGCCGGGCTGGGGACCGGCGGTGCAGTGCCGGGGGCTGGGGGTGCTCGGCCGGGGGCCGGGCCCGGGGCCGGCACCCCAGGGCCCGAGCCGACCCAGGCTAGAAATGCCGGGGGGGGCAGCCTGGGCCGCGCCTCCTCCCCCCACACCCTCCCTTACCTGCTTCAGGCTTCCCGCGACTCAAATGTTCGCGGGAAGCAGGGGAGGGGGCGGAGACTTTGGGGAGGGGGCGGAGTTGGGGCGGGGGCGGGGCTGGGAGCGGGGCCGGGGCCCCATGGAGTGTCCTCCTTTCGGAGGCACTAAATATGGTAACCCTAATCTGTACTAGTGCAACTATTGAATGCTACAGTAATCAACTTGTATTAGCATGCATATTCCAGTTAAACAGGTATGCACCAGTACAGATGTTGCATGTCCTAGGTTGAAGTTGGTAGCAAAACACGTCTTTCATTTTTCCAGCAAAAGTGTGCTTTTTTAGTGTAGAACTTGCATGTTGAAGTGCTAAACACAGAGACAGCCTGCATCAGTAAGAGTCACAGCTTACCAGTTGTGCATGTTCTCACCGAGACCTATAGTGATAACAGGTGAATTTTATATTACAGTAAGAGATGCAACTGAATACTGCACAAGTTGCACTACCTGTCCTGCATCGTAGGAGATATCTTGTGCATATGTGTGATTAGTCTCAACATTAAATGTGCACTAATGGACGAATTACTAAGGCGGAGTACAAAAGAATAGCATATATGTGTAAGGATAAAAGCAGAAAGGGTGGAAAGGCACAAAACAAGTTATGCATAGCAAGGGACAAATGTAATTGGAATTCTTTTTCCATATGGTTTACTGCAAAGAGTGTCATCACTCTGAATGCTTTAAAGGCAACATAACTTCCAAAATCAAGTGTTGGCTCTACATATGGCCATACATATGACACCACACTGTATTAAACACAATAAAAATGAATGTCGTTGATTTGTTTGGCAGGACATGGAAATGAAGTATAAATTTCAATTCATTGTAAAACAATATAAAATCAATATTTGTAATACAGTTCAATAAGGTTTCATCTGGCTTTTTGATCAACCAAATTAAAAAGCAAAGGAAACCAACCAACCACACTTAAGTATCACTGTGCATTCTCCAAGGCAGTTTCTTCTCTTTCTTTGGTGCTTTTATTTTATATAAATTCAAGCAGGAGCAGATTTTCAGATTAAACCGATATTGGAAAGTGAGGGGGGACCGAACCAAAATTCAAAGTGACGGAGAGAGAAGGAGAAATTCGACACTGGAGCAAATTTAGCCACCTACTAGACTGCTTCCATGTATGGGCCCAGATATTGAAATGTATTAAGGTTCCTAACACCTACTGATTTCAGTGCGAGTTAGGAGCCTAAATAACTTTGAGGCTCTTGACCATGTACAGCACATACCTGGTCAGCAGCAGCTTATGTGGTGTGCCACAGTCACATGGATGTCATAATAGTGCTTGCATAATCTTAACTGGTTAGCCTGGACATGACTGACTGAGAGGTCAGCTGCCTATCAGTACGGGAGCTCTTTGGAGGTCGGACTGGAGGAAGTATTAAAGATGAATAAATCTGTGAGTGAGCAGGAGGTAACCGACAGAGGTAAGGGTCAGCATTGTATTCTCTATATCCATTCTATAATCACAAACACATTTAGAAAGCATAGGCATACAGATAGATTAGCTGTAATGTTCTCCATTTCTATGACCAGAACCTCAGCTGCTGTAAACCAGTGTCGCTCTGTTGACTTCCTTGTAGCTGTGTTGATTTACACCAATTGAGGAGTTGGCCTACAGCCTCTGTACCTGCAAACTTTCCTGAGAATCTGAGTTTCTATTGAATGCTATGGGGGAGATCTTCCTTCTTTTCTCCCAGTTGTTTTATGTTCATTATGAGTCCTCATTTTGTGTCTTCTGCATCCATGGAGCCAACATCTAGCTGTGGAATCCACCAGAGATAGGGGAAATTAGAACAAAAAATGCAGAAGGACTTCTCCTCTAGCTGTCTAAATGAAGCTCTGCTAATATCTTAAATGCAGGATAAGAAAGCATGGGGTCACATTTCTGAGCAATACTAGTGCTCCTAATCCAACATTATCATTACTGCAGCTAGATGGGCAGTGTAGGTTACAGTTATGATTCAGTTTGCATCTGGGTGTTAGAAGTGAAGGATGCAATTTGCATAAAGGATGGGCAATCACCTAACCTCAAGCAGTCTTTCCTGGGAAGGGGAAATCTTGTTAGTTCCTCCTTCATGCTTTGGAATGCTGTTACAATGGAGACAGATAAATATGGCATTTCAGAGTTCTTGTTAAATATTAAGTCTCCTGGAGAATTTCTGCCCACAGCTAAGAGATACATGGGAGATAAAATCCAGATTTTTTAAATATATCAGCTATTTCATAGTTTCATAGAGTTTAAGGCCAGAAGGGACCATTAGATCATCTAGCCTGACTTCCTGTATTTCACAGGCCATTAAAATGTCACCTAGCAACCCTATACTGAACCCAAAAACTTGTCTTGGACTAAAACATTTCAGTCTTTAGGAGACTAAACTGTTGTGTGCCATAGGCAGAGAACAGGAGAGACTGCGGTTCCACCAATGCCTGAGGCCCTTGCAATGGTAGAGAATTGAATAGGTCAGATATACTCAAATGATCCTAGCAGGTGATCAGTGCCCCATCCTCCCACCCAAAGGTCCCTGCCAATCTGAGCAGGGGAAAATTCCTTCCCACCCACAACTCTGGAGATCAGTTGGACCCTGAGCATGTGAGCAGGACATTTAAGGAAACAGATTCTCTGAACCATCTTGGAGCACTGGTCCACCTTACCAGGTGTCCCTTCTCCTGCTATGGTCAATCCCTGATGCTTCAGGTGAAGGTTGGAGGGAACCACCTGACCCCACTCACAGCATACATCTAGTCAATTGTACATGGGGGGGAAAGTCCTTTATGACATCTACAGGCAACCGGATGAACTCTGTTCCATGAGTCTTGGCTGCAAGTATTTAAATGACCATAAAATAAGATTAAAGCCTTTCTTCAAAACAGGGGGCCTAAAGTTAGGCTTCTAAATTCATACCGATGTCTAAAAAAGTGGCCTGATTTTCAAGAGATACTGAGCCCCAAAAAGTTCCCAGCATAGCCAATAGGTACATGTGGGTGCTCAGGGTTTTTGAAAATGAGGCCCTGACTAAGCAAAACTCTTAAACATGTGCTTAACTTTAGGTCTCTTTGTTGGCTTAGAGTTAAGCATGTGATTAGGATGCTGACTCAGGGTATAGGTGCCTTAATATGGATTTCAGAGCTTAAGTTTAGGCACCCAGTTTTGAAATTTTTGACCATAAATTATTCTGTATGGAATCAAAACTCTTGAAATGATAGTAAAGAGGGAAAGGAAGATTATTTTACGTGGGGATCTACTTGAAAGGAGCAAATTTTCTTCATTATGATTTCCCCCCAAACACATTGGGTAGTTCAGCAAACAAACCTGGTCATCAGGCGCAAGGAAAAGGATTTACATGATTCCCAGGTCTACTTCTCACAGTGTTTGGGGTCCTGCAGAATCTTTACTGGACAGTGAATTAAAGAGGCTGGCATCAATTTCTACTATCAGTGGTAACCAACCGAATCCTTTTATTTAATTTCAGGTGTTTATAATGAGGTTGTTTCCCTCCTGGCAAATATGGATTACCAAGATAAGGGCAAAATTGCCCTCAGGATTGCCTTTATTGCTGAGACCGAGCTGGCTAGCGTTGTGACAGTTCTGCTAGAGAAACTGCAACAGGATGAGGTAGGGCAATTTCATGAAATTACATCTGCTTTCCATGTGTCCACACCAAATTCTACCTGACTTCATGGGGGTATAGGGGAATGCATGGGGGTAATTCAGTATAGAACTTGGCCTGGCGCACCATCAGTATAATCAGTATTCACCCTTCTGTCCTCAGGCATAAACTCAGAATGCAAAATGCTGTTATTACAGATCAGGATGATATAATGCTCTATAAAGAGAGTGTTGTCCTTTTACACACAGTGGAGTACATGGGCTGGATATAGTAAAAGTACACTATAGGACTTGCAGGAAGCTCTACCAATAATACTTTGCCCTTCTTTAGCATCTTCATCCAAAACTCTTAAAGCACTTACCTAATACTAATGAATTAAGACTCACAGCACCCTTGTGAGAATAGTAAGCATTATCCCCATTTATGGATGATTTGTGTCACAGGGAATTAAGTTACTTGCTCAACACCACTTAGCAAGTTAGTAAAAGAATGTGAATAAAACCCAAGTGAACTGACTCCCTGCTCTAAATCCTAGGCTCATTAATTATGCACGTGCGCAGTAGTGCAGAATTCCCCTAGGAGTAATATTCAGACCCCTTTTTCCATTTATTAATACTTGCATCCAACAAAGTCCATTTCTCTATTAAGGGCCAACACAGAAGGCATTTTAGTTTCAATTAAAGTACTAGGAGGCCAAGATAAGCAGTTCAGTTCAGAACTGAACTTGGCCTCCTAGAACTTTAATTATTTGAATTACTCAATTAATTATGTTAATTAATTTGATTAATTACTTGAATTACATAGTGCCTATGTATTCATAAGTTATCAGAGACAATTTTCAAGTAAACAAATCCTCCTTCCATTTAAAAATGAAGGGAAGGAGCTTCTCCCCAGTGGAGCTCTCTGGTATGATTGCAGTTTGCAGAAGCAGTCCTTTTCAAGCAGAACCACTGGAATGTTTAGCCAGTCAAGGGATCTGATTGGCTTTGAACATTCCAAAGTGCTTTATGACCTTGGCATGCAGGTCACATAGATTTAGAGACTCACAGGAGACAGAGATGGAAAAGACCTATTGGAGCATCCAGTCCATTTCCCTGCTAATGCAGGTAGGGTTACCATATCTAAGAAATAAAAAAAGAGGACCCTCCACGGCCCCTGGCCCTGCCCATTTCCCCACCCCTAGCCCCGCCCCAACTCCGCCCCTTCCCCGCCCTAACTCCGCCCCCCCTTCCACTCCCAGCCACGGGGAAAGGGCTGCCCCAGAGCTACCGGCTTCACGGTTTGCCGGGCAGCCCCCAGACCCTGCGCCCCCGGCCGGCGCTTCCCCAGCGCAGCTGGAGCCCAGGAGGGGAAGCGCCCAGCCGGGGGCGCAGGATCTAGAGGCTGCCCAGCAAACCGTGAAGCCAGTAGCGCTCGGGTAGCTCGGCTCTTAAACAGAGCCGAAGAGTCAGGGGAGGAGCAGAGCCGCCATTTTCCCGGACATGTTCGGCTTTTTGGCAATTCCCCCCGGACGGGGGTTTGACTGCCGAAAAGCCGGACATGTCCGGGAAAAAGAGGATGTATGGTAACCCTAAATGCAGGAGAATTCCCAGCAGTCATTTTTCACTGTTTGGGCCAAACTAATTTTAAAATCCCCTAATGACTGAGCTTCCACCACTTTCCTAGGAAGACTATGTCATAGCCTAATAGACCTGTCTCACAGTTGGGGCATTTTTCCTGTTATTAAAGTCTAAATTGTATGTCTTTTTTTAGTTTAATCCCATTACTCCTAATTTTACCTAAATGTATTATACTAAAAAATTCCTCTCCCTCCTTGGTGTTCACACCCGTCAGAGAGGTGTATGGTATTATCATGTCTCCCTCATAGTCATCCCTTGGCCGCATCTGCCATAGGCAGCTCTTTCAGGCTGTCTTCAGAAGTAGAGGTCTGCTTGGGCCCAATTTTTAAGGGCCCCAAGCAGAAAGGAGGTGGTGGCTGTCAGGAACATGCGGTCACGGTTGTGCCGATCCCATGGGCTAAAAGAGGAGAGCCGACCTGACCCGAGCCCAGGAGGGGTTTTCTCATCCAACCTGACCCTGACGCCTGTAGTCAGGTCCCGTAGGATTTGGGTCAGGTTGCAGGGATATATTCAGAAGTCAATTCTGCCACCCCCCTGCATTCTTTTTTTGCTCTCCCATGAATTACTTCCAATTTGTTGAGCTCTCTGGGAATGTGGTGCTAGAAAATGCAACAATCCAGATGCAGTCACACCTCAGCTGAACAGAGAGGAACTGGTGTCTTCCTGCTTTGTACCATGATCCCTGTGTGTAAAAGACCCAACCCACATGGCTCTTTGTGGGAGCCATCACACCTTGCATATACGTGTTGACTTTGTTTTTCACTGTCACCTCCAGGGCACTTGTTGCTTCCCACTTTTCTCCCTCCCATTATGTCAGTTACTTCTACCTCCTTTCCAGATGTGCTAGTTGGCAGTTTTCTGAAATGAATCATAGAATCATAGAATCATAGAATATCAGAGTTGGAAGAGACCTCAAGAGGTCATCTAGTCCAACCCCCTACTCAAAGCAGGACCAATTCCCAGCTAAATCATCCCAGCCAGGGCTTTGTCAAGCCGGGCCTTAAAAACCTCCAAGGAAGGAGACTCCACCACCTCCCTAGGGAACGCATTCCAGTGTTTCACCACCCTCCTAGTGAAATAGTTTTTCCTGATATCCAACCTGCACCTCCCCCACTGCAACTTGGGACCATTGCTCCTTGTTCTGTCGTCTGCCACCACTGAGAACAGCCGAGCTCCATCCTCTTTGGAAACCCCCTTCAGGTAGTTGAAGGCTGCTATCAAATCCCCCCTCATTCTTCTCTTCTGGAGACTAAACAATCCCAGTTCCCTCAGCCTCTCCTCATAAGTCATGTGCTCCAGACCCCTAATCATTTTTGTTGCCCTCCGCTGGACTCTTTCCAATTTTTCCACATCCTTCTTGTAGTGTGGGGCCCAAAACTGGACACAGTATTCCAGATGAGGCCTCACCAATGTCGAATAAAGGGGAACGATCACGTCCCTCGATCTGCTGGCTTTTCTCTGTCCCAGCTGATACCACAACTCCTCCATATTTAGTATCATCTGTGAATTTCTACACTGATGGGCCTCATAAAAGACACCTTCGAGTGTGCGACTGTCAATGTAGATCTAACTGTTGAGCTAATTTCCCCTAGGAACTGTTGAGGACGTACTGCGGGAGTTGGGTATTTTGTAATTACAAATTTACAAATTCTATCTGGAGTGGATAGAGCAAGGGCAAGGTGCTCATTTGTATTGTTTGTTTTAAATAAATGAAACTAGCTAAGGGGGCAGTGAAGGGCGCTTATTCTGGCTCTTTTCTCTCCAGGAAGATTAAAATATGTAAATTACTCGGCTGTTTCTGAAGTGCTGCTAAATGCAGTGATTGTGGACGGCATGGCATGTTTGACACCAATTAAACCAATGGCTGACTTGTGTGAGCATGCAGGCTGAGGAGTCAGGGTGGCCTCGTGGCTAGGATTCTGGATAATGACTCAGGAGACATGGATTCTCTTCCTGGCCACGGACCTGCTCTGTTATGATAAGACTTGGGCTAGTCATTTCATGTGTGAATTGTAAACTCTTTAGGGCAGGGGCTTATTAGCCAAATTACTGTGTGGTCATCAAGAAAACCTTTTTCCAATTGTTTATTCTCTTTTATGTTTTGTCCGCAGCGAGACAGAGTTGACATTTACTGTGTCCTGGAGAAAGTGTTACAGCAGGACACCGGGGGCCTAGAGAGTAGGCTACTGAACAAAATAATAACCCTGGCCTCAAACCACATGAGAGAGACTCAGGTAAGTTAGTTCTCCCGAGATACTAATCAAAGGAGCCAAAGCTTTAACTAATTAAAACTCTCTTTTTTGGGGGGGTAAACTATATACTGAAACAAAAATAGATTCTCCTGTTAGAGGCCCACACCTCCCTCCAGACCAAACCCCAGGTCCTAGACAGCACTTGTGCACATGCATAGGATGGGAGAACTCACATGCAAAAGTGACACATGTGCTTAAGTGCTTTGCAGGATCAGGACCCGAGACACATGATATCAGACACAGAGACGGGCCTATGGTTTCTTAACGAGCAAGTCTTTCCCGAAGTCTACTAGGGATTTCATTATTGATCCTGATGTTATGTGGAAGGCGCTCTGATACTATCGCGATAAGTGGCAGTATAAAGCCCCAAGACAGACAGAATCTTAGCTATCTCCAAAAGAAGCAGCATTGGATTTAGAATATAGTTTGCCAGCAGGAAAACCCATGGAAAAATCCCTCTCTTCTTCCAAAGGAAGTCAGCCTCCTTTTGGGGGACAGTTTATTCCGGGAAAGCTCTCTGAATATCTTGAAGCTGCCCAGTCTGTGTCTGTCTACCTCCTCAGGGAAGAGCAGGGAAAAACATCATATGACATCCACCACAAGTAGCTAATAGTAAATAGTCTAACTAAGCAGCTTGCAAGGAACTCAAAGGCTGAAAATTGTTTAGCCAAATGACTCGATGAATATTTATGACTAATGACTCTCTCCACAGAAAGTTGGGAGGCTTCATTCACAACTTATGCACAGAAATAAGGACTTGACTCATATAAACAACTCTGGCTAGTGCAACCGGCTTCAGTCACCTCAGTCTCTCTCTCTCTCTGTTTTTTTTTTTTTAGGAAGCAACAAATGAACTAAAAGTGGCAGCTAGCAACACCTTAGTGACCCTGGCACGCTGCTATTTCTATGAGGTGATGTACGAGCTGCAGTGTCATCTGAAACTACTGGGGCTGCCTGAAGAGTTTACTTTCATTACACTGGGCAACCTGTCATCAGCCTATGGTATGGTAACTTCCATCTTTTGTTTCAAAGTTATTGTCTTTCATTTAAGGACAGGGGATTACTCTCTCTACCTAAAAATGTTACAGCTAAACAGAGCTCTGTTTGAGTGTGTGCATGTGTGTGTGAGGGGAGAGACACAAGATTAACTGCTGTTGCTAGTTCTTGGCTGCCAGATCATGAGCTATCCAGACGGAGGTGCAAGCTCTAACTTATGTCCCTGACTGAAGTTCCTTACGGATCGGATGGGGGAAGATCAGGTCTAGTGGAGCTCTTCTCCACCCCACTTCCCATCCCGCCCCAGTGCTCTCTCCCCTTACTCTGGGAGTGAGTTGGGCATCGGGCACAGCTGTACACTGGTGGAGGATTCCCCTCTTCAGGGTGCATCTCCCACTGGCTTTCAATGGCTGCTTTAAAGCCATTCTGCTCTGCTTACGCAGCACAAAATGGCCTCGGAGCCCATAGCATCCTGCCCCACGGTGTTTCTAAGTGTGTTGTAAGATGGCAGAGAGCAGCTGATTATCTTTCTTCCTTCTCTTCTGGCCTTTTTCTGCAGCACTTGAGTGTATCCCTTATGTGGGAATGACCCTGAAGCGAATGTTCTCCATGTTGGGGTTAGTCAAGGACAGCAGGCTGAGACAAGCGTTTTGTGGTGGTAAGTGCAGCACTTAC